>NW_010162178.1:0-16960 GCF_000695765.1 Mesitornis unicolor | reverse complement strand
AAATTGAGGCAGTGTCTCTGCCAGTTGGGAGGAAAAGTCTTTCTGCTGTCTCTGCCTACACCTCCCCAGTCTCAAGGTGAGCTAGGGGAGGTTCTGCCTTTGACCACAGCCTTTTCCTGAGGTGCTCATTTAAAAATGGTTTGGCTGAAATGGGTCCTGCTTGGGACAGTATTTCTCGTATGCATTCAGAGAAAGCTTCCCGTGTGTTGCCTGTAAGCAGAGCTATTCCTAGTCTGTCAGCTCTGTGATGTCAATTGGACTAAATGAAGTCTTGCTCTGTGCCTGTGGTCTGGCATGAGGACATGACACCTTGGCTGGTATCTTCAATATCTGGTCCCACCCAGAAATGAGACAGATCCAAGACTCTTGACTTACACTATCAGGTAGTTCTGAGGAGGATTGGCCACTGGCCCAACACAAGAGCAGAGTGAATGTGGAGCTCTGTATCATGTGATGCAGGAACACAATCTTTCCTCTCACATTCCCAACCTCAGTGGCTGGATTTGCAGAAAAGGAGAATGCTACAAGGGACATTCTTTGCTCCAGGAGCCAGAAGAAATTGGCTAATGGGCCAAAATGTTGACTCTTAAGCATAATTCAGTCAGGAAGGGCAGTGTGAGCCTAGGAGTCCTCCTAGGAGCACGAAAGAAAGGCCAATGTGGGAGTTGAAATTAATTTATCCAGAGCAAACTAGAGAGGGTAGAAGGAGGAAGGGGTCTGAGGGAATTGCATGGTTAACTTACTGCAACTTGCATCCATACACCAAAAAGCTTGTGATGAAAATACAGGTTGTCAGTAACGTTATTTACCCTTTTACCTCAGCCACCAGTAAAGGTAAGCACAGTCCTGTTTTAGAGGGAATCTGTGTGATGACGTCTGTGTAATCCAAGGACCCTACCGCCTTTTAACTTGGGAGCAACTCAGAAACTTTAATACATGGGGATCCCACCCAAAGTCTGATGAAGTGTGTAAAGGTGACGGTACATAAATAACTTGGGTTGGGTTCTACCAAAGCCACGTTTACCAAGGACACTCGTATGTGGCAAAGTGAAAAAGGGTCTGCTCCAGACCCCCTTTTCTGCTGTAGCAAAGACTTCAGAAAGTAAACTGGGGAACTGTGCAGTGTGTGACAGTCATCTTTTACTGGATGAAGGTACTGGGATTAGAGAAAAATCAGAGATAGAGGGATTTTAATTGGGATCACACATCACAGCCTCACTCACTGCTTCTGACTCTGTGGTGCATACAACTTCCCAGTGAGGTCTTGCCTACCTTTGCCCTACCAAAAAAATCCCCAAGCTGAGACCACCTCTTGCCTCTCTTTCTTTTCGCAGTGATCATTTCCATCACCCGGAGGGCTTCAGGATAAGATGGAACTTATCTTTATAACCATTTATTAATGTCGTCGACTGATGAACTGCCAGGAGAACAATCTGGCAGAGCAGCGAGTCTACTGAGAAACGACCGGTGGGAGGGCTGGGTGAGACAGCAACGGCCTGTAATCAGGCTTGCACCATCTGATTTTGCTTCTCTTACACTGACAGATTCTTGGCTCAGACCCAGTAACTTGCAGAGGGTAAAGGATGGCAGCTAATATTTTGGCATGGGAATTAGCAGAGCTATCCCTAGATGGCATTGCAGGATGTCAGAGAACCATCAGCTCAGAGGAGTGCAAGGTGGTAAAAATGTGGCTTACAGGGTTAAGCCATGTTAGAAGAAACTTGCTCCTCCAGTTCAAAACAGCTGAAAAGTCTATTATTGCCATTTATTAGTTTAATCCTTTAATCCACCTTGCTGTCCAATTAGATTAATGAAACTTGAATCCTATTTCCAGCCTGACCTGTGTTATCACACTTATAAAATGGGAATAAAGGTATTTATGTGTCTGAAAGCTGCATGGAGGTTCCTGGGTGAGGACTGCCACACAGTTTATTTACTGAGGCCTGAATACCTCATTAGTGACCTGAAGAGCATAGGAGTCTTGGGGAACTAATCCACTGTCGGAAGACAAGGCGGTGTTCGCACTATGATGTTGCCTAACAAAAATTTTAATGGTTCAAAGGCGAATTTATTTCTTTGCTCAAGTGCTCCTGAACTCAGAGATTTTTTTTTTTAAATACATAATGGCTGTGGCTAAACTGCTTTATATATTAAGAAATAGACCTGCTCGCAAGCAGGGTCTGTGATAACTGTTTAATGGAAACCGGTGAAATGTTTTGCTGGCATGTCTGTAGGACTTTCCTCAAATTGCTGGAGGTGTTGGGATGAGTTTCCCTGACAAGCACTGACACTCTTCCTCTCTTTTCCTGGGCCAGAATCTGATCCCATGACTTACTCTTTGGAGCATTTTGACTTCAATAGTCCTCTTGACCGATGAGACTGCTTATGGAGAGAGGCCAATGCTGAGCCACTCTTGACACCAGAGGCTTTTGGAAGTCAGTGGGATTGCAAGAGTAACTGCTTAGAGAAAGACTTTTCTGAAAGGAGCCCTTCCTGTGCTTCACGTTATACAGTGCCTGAGGTGCATATGTCTATCTCAGCATCAAATTAAAATTTGCTCCATGTGCCGAAGCATGCCAGGTAGGGAGGCAAAAGTGGTTAAAGCACTCATCAGGATTTGGGAGACCTTTGTTTAATTCTCTGCCCTAAGAGTGATTCCCTACATGACCCTGAGGTGGTCCCTCAACCCTGCAGTGTTTCATTTGTAAAATGGGCAGGGTATCACAGTGTTCCTACACAGGAATGCAGCAAGGAGAAAGTGTTAGAGAATAGGTTGTCTTTAATGTCCTGGTAAAGATAAGATACCATGGAAGCCATAAGAGCTTATAGTCAATTGAAACAAGGGTCTGGGAATTCTGTGTGTTTCTTTATTCTCTCTGACCATTATCTGCATTAATAGGTGAGGACACATGAAAGGTGTATTAGTTTTTAAGAGTCTCTCAACTCCTGCCACTTATTTTTTGCACCCAGAGTCTTATTGCTACATCTGAGATAGCACATGGTAAATCTACCCCAAACCACGTCTTTTTAGTTACTCTGTACCCTGTGATCTCTGAACTAACATCTGTCAGAGACCGTTGCTTTGGTCAAAGCCACAGGAACATGAGGTAACACACAGCTTTCTCATTCTGGAAACCTGGTGTGGGAATGACATGAGCTCACCCACCACTTTTGCACTGGGTAAACAGCCTGCAAATTGGGAAAAAAAAAGAAAGAAAGAAAAAAAAGGGAGCTTATGATTACAAAGGATCTTGGGAAAAACTTTAAAAAAGCCATAGTGGTGAACTGTTTCTAGCCAACTTTCTGGCAGTCACATTGTTTGAAGATAAACCTTGCCCTGGCAGACTTCAGTATTGCCAAACAAGTATTTTCTGGCACAGGACCTTTCTCACAGAGGCTGATTTGATGACCGATAGCTTGTAAAATCATAGAATAATTTAGACTGCATGGTCCCTTTGCAGGTCTCTGGTCCAACTCATGCCACAGGACTTCTATGGGTTCCACCATGATCTGCCTGGAGGAAAAGGAAAGATAATACGATAGGGAGAGCTTTGGGAACTGTAACAGCAACGTCTTTGATGATTAAGATGGTTTTATTGCTTTTCCTGTTAGGGAAATTAATAAAGGTGCCTTCATAAGGCAGCAACATCCAGTGGGTTAGGAACAAGGAATTAACAGCCAGATCTTGGCTCTGTTTTGAACATACATGCTCTCGCTGTGTAACTATGAATAGAACAATTGTTCTTTCTGAACTGCCTAATGAAAATGCTATCATCATCCTCAGCAGCAGTAACAGAGAGTTTTGTCTAGTGCATAAAACACTTCCCGGGAGTCAGGAATCCTGATTCCAGCTCTGACGCTGGCTTTCTCTGTCACCTCAGACAATTCATTTTAGTTCTGTTTCCTCTTTTTCGCCTCATCTGCAAAATGCCCTTTGAGATATTCTGATTAAAATCTCTACGTGAGAAATCAGAAAATCTAAGTTATCTTAATTGGGAGTATATTTAGTCCTGTTTGAAAGACTGAAACAAAGACAGTTGAAATCTGCCAGAGAAGCAGCATTTTTAGCTTTCAGTAGGTATTTACCTGAATCCTACTTGACTTGAAAAGTTCTACGTTTAATGAAGCCCAAGCTCAGGGCTTGGTCAAGTGAGCAAGTTGTACCTCCTGTTTGCAAAACAGAGATACTTCTCGAAAACTGGACTAAGGCAAAGATGGTCACCTCCAGAAACAGGGCTCTGAGCACAGCCTGACTGTACTCTCCCTCTGCTGGGATCACACTGGTACCTGGGACAAGCAGCATGTGACAGCCCAGGAGGAGTTACGAGCAGAGAAACCGGGTGATAAGTTTCCATTTTTATTAAACATTCAATTTGGCTCAACAAGTAAATGCCACTGGGGAAAATCTCTCAGATCCTACATCTTCAAATATGCTGAGGTTAGGCTCTGCTCTTTGGAGGAATCTGGACACAATATTAACTGGCTTTAGTTCTGTTTTGAAGCTGATTCTACACGTGGAAACAGCAAGATCTGTCATTATGCCTGAGTAGGCACAGAAATCCTGGCCAAAGAAATGGGAGAGCACCTCTGTCCCCTGTAAGTGAAACCTTAACACCCTTTCTCTTGATCCAGATAGACAACATTGCTGCACAACCAGGTCTAGAACATGCCCCTTTTCTAGAACATAAACCAGCCATTTCCAGATGGTGGAAGAACAAAGGAGAAAGATCATAATTGGATCTCAGTGTTTGTGGTTTTATTTTCTCCCCTCCCTTGGCTCTCTAATGAGAGTCAGCAATTTGAAGAGTTTGTGGACATAGCGTTCACTGGAGGAGCTTTCATTTCATGGTTCCCTATTTGTGCTCATTGCCAACTTTACTGCTAATTGAAACAAAACTGAGCTTGTAGATTAAATGGCAACCCCTGGGATTTGTTTCTGCAATTACCAGCTCTCCTCCTAGACAGATTCTAATTCAATAGCAAGTTCCTGGACCCACATGCAGAAAACACTGGGAAAAATCCCACTGCCTGGATGACATCAGAGTTAACTCTGTCCAGGCCATTACAGTCCCTGCAGTGCTTAACAACTGCAGGCGAAACCCTGGCCTCTTGAAACCTGGGAAATTTGCCACCAGCTTCATATAGTTAGATGAAGGCTAGGATTTCACCTTGGAAGACTGAAGGAACAGTCTTTTCTTGACAGCACAACATTTCCAGCTTCGCAGCTTGCCTTGCAATGGCTTAAGTTTTACAGAGTGCATTTTCCCTCAGTGTGGTCAAAGCTATTCCTGCATTTCATAAAAACGCATGCTCAGCTTTGGAGCATAACCTTTTGCAAGCCCCTAGCAAATACCCTTGTGCACAGATTGAATTCCCTGGGTGGGAAGAAAGAAGACTACAAAACACAGCATTTGCAAAAAGCTTTTTGAAAGCAGTTTTCCAGGGTTAAAAAGAAACCAGTCACCTCTGAACTACTTTCGCTGACAGAGATTCAATTTGAAAAGTATTCACAGATTGGGCAAGGAATACGTGGTTAAGCAGATCCATAATGCGATCACTAGGCAAGAACAAAGTTGGCTTTTGCTGTATCTTCTCATTGGCAAATAGAGCTAGAGAGAAGGCACGCTGACTGGCAATGATTTCTACTTCTGTATCTGTTTCCATGGCGTCAAGCAGAATTCATCTGCCAACTCACTGACAAACTTTCTCCACTTCTGATTCAATTGAACCTGCTCTCATTCCAGACAGTGCAGCTGGAGGGTTAACCTGATAGAACAGAGCAGGAACCAGCCATATCTAGTTCTGGATCACCTTTTCTTGCCCTTTTTCAGCTCACCAGTAGGAATTTAAGCATGGAACAAACCCTAAATTGCTCTAAGTGATGTTACAAGCCAAATAATCCTTGGCTCGGCCTCGGGAAACAGGCAGTTTCCATCCAGCTTTTCACTGAACATCAAAGGATATAGTAAAACTGGAATAGGTATGGGAGAGAATGGCTGGGGAACTTCTGTGTGAGAATGGACTAAGATGCTCGAAGGTAGAAAAGAAGACAGATATGCTCAAGGTCTATAAAACCATAGGGAGCATTGAGTGAGTGATGAGGGATGGACAGGACCTTTCAAGTTCTGAGAGCTGCAGGACATCAGCTGGAGTCAGCTGGAGGTCAGTACAGAGCAGAAGAGGAGAGATAGGTCTTTACACAAGTGCACAAGGCAGTTAAAGTATGGAGCACTCTGCCACGTGTCAGCCATTTACATGGGCTCAAAAGTTAGATAAAAGCGTGGACGAAAAATCCATTGCAGAGGTATCAAAACACAACAGATACCACTTCTGGCTCAAAGCCTCTGAACTACAGTTTGCCAGAGGCTGTAAGAGAACACCTTGGGGAAGTATTTATATCATCTGCCTTGTCTTTATACTTTTCCCTTGACATCTGCTATAAACTACCAGCGCAGACAGGATCCTTAAGAAAGTGGGTATTAGAACAGAAGAGCTGTCACCCTGGGTCAGGCCAATGATCCATCTGTGCTCAGAACCAGACACTTGCTCATGCTAAAGGAGGGAGACTAAGAAAGAAATACAGCCCTGCTTCTCTTGGCAACTGCCCCCTGCCACTCAGGTTCTCACAATCTGCACTGTAAGGACATTCTGAGCCAGAGGCTGGATATGGATGTTTATTTATCTTGATAGATTTAGAAAGTGATTAACAACTCTAATGGGAGAGAAATCTGTCTATGATTTCGGTCTTTCCATGAGTTCAGCTGCCCGAGCATCTCTGCCTTCCTGTCTATCTCCTTTCTGAAGCATTGTCTGATTCAATGCAGCACAAGAGAGACCAAAAGCTCAGTGATGCTACAGTTCTCCACCTCCTGTGGAAAGAGTCAGGTGGAGGGGAATGAAATCTTATTAGCTCTCCCAGGGAGAGAAATCATGCTCAGCCTAAGGCCTGTTAGACATCAGAGAACTCACACAGAATGGTGTGTATTGGAAAAGTGGCAGCATGTGTTCTGCCCTCACAGGGTAAATGGTTTTGTTGTCAAGTTTGCTGCTGAGACCTGGTCCATTTGCCCAATTCAATCCACACTGAGCTTTCCACATCTTTGCTTCAAAGCCCTGTTTATGAAGACAAAAACATGGACTTGGCTGCTGCCATGCAAATGTCACATTTTATGAGCAAGACAATTGCTGTAAGAAGAGCTTTTTTCTTCTGTTTTTTGGCAGGCTTTCAATCCATGGCCTGGGTCTCCATACCCCCCAGCTCTCCCACCACAGAGTACAGAAATGGACACTGCAAATTTCTGTCTGAGGCCAGCCTTGGCAACAGAGCCAACGAGAAGAGAAACAGTCTGTGCTCTAATAAGTAAAATATTTATGTCTTGCTTTGGCTAACATACCCCCTCTCAATAAAATATTTTTCCCAGGAGGAAATCTATGAAAGCAAGGGGGTTCCTTTATTATGTCCCCAAATCATTCTTTTCTGCTTTCCTTCAGAAGCCTCAAGATCAAAGAACACTGTACTCAGAATCTTTTTTGTTGTCATTCTTGACTTTGTTATCATTAGTTATTACAATCATTATATTGATTACCATTATGAGTTCTCAAGAGGCTCTGGCTAATCAGCACCCCATTCCAGGACACAAATCTCTCCCAGCATATGCATACACAAAGCTTGCAGTCTAAAGAGATGAGCTAAGCAGATTGCTAACCCGTCCCCATGCCAGGGAACTGCAGTGCAGAAAACTTACGCTGTTTAGTGACAGCCACTGCAGGAGCCTGGGTCAGAGAGGGAACAAAGTTCTCAACTGATGCTAAAGAGAAGAGTCTGGTCATTTCTCACTGCGTGACCATTCTGCCTCATGAAGAGATCCTTGAGAGACTCTTCACTTGCAGAAGAGTCATCGATGGTGTTCTGCGCTTTAGCTCAGAGCCAACCAGTGCTCCAGGTTTACAGCTCAAAGCCATCTATGTGATTTAGGACAGGCCCTCGTTCAGGTGGAGCGTTACTGGCCTGACGTGTACAGCGCAGATTTACCCTGCTGGGAACTGCCAGTCCTGTGCATCAGGACATGCTGCCTTTCAACAGAAGACTACGCTGCTGCTCCTGAGTCACTGACAATATTTTAATCTCTTTTTGGGCACATCACCTCCACCACTCTGCGGTGCAGGTTACAAGATCACTCATAGAAACTACAGGCATGCAGTCAGATTTTGATTCTTACGAAGATGTGCCCATCTACTTAGAAACAAAGCTGTGCTGTCCCTAACCGAAAGACACATCCTTGCCAATCTGAAGTTCCTCCCTCCAGTTTCGCTGTGACCAACTGGCAAGGATTAACAGGAAGGGAGGTAGCGGACACCTCTGCTGCTGCAGAGGTACCCCCTCCTCAGAGTGCTTTTTGCTTGCTGCTTACCTGGATTTCAGATCAACCTCACATGTGCTTACAGATCATTCTTTGCCATCGATCTCTGGGTCCCCATTTCCACATCATCACAATTCTTAATGAGCTTTATTTATATGTTTGCAGTACCTATGTGTGGATGCATGAAGATGTGTTCTTGGGGTAAACAGATGAAACATCTTTTTTTTTTTTTTTACTTGCCTCAGGCCTGCTCTGCAAAGCTATTGCACCTTAGCCTTGAGAGTTTCCAGAAGGCAGGGCGGGACAATCCAGGAGGCACAGCTGTGATTTGAGCTGGCCCTTATTAGATCCCCAATGACAGATACTAGAGATGTCTCAATCTTGGAAAATATTTCAGTGGCAACTCACCTTATTACATACCAGAGAATCCAACTCAGTCAAATCCCTACTTTTATTTATATTTAGTTATGTTTCTGTGATGGAAATCCAGCTACCAGCTCTCAGATGGCAAAACCCTGCAGACGTCACTTGCTTCAGCTCTGTCTGAACTAATGACCTCAAAGCAAAGGGCTTCACATTTGCCTACTGCTCTGCAGACTCACTTAGCCTCTCCTCGGTCACCAGCCTCCCAGAAACTGTGCTATTAAGAGAATAACAAATGAAAACAACCCCAGACTCTGTCATCTCTAAAGGAACCACAAGAGGAAAAGTCCCATGGATACCAATGGCAAAAACACACATAAACTGGAGAAAAGAAAACCCTATTTGGGATTTTAAAAGAAAAGTTGAGAATGCACACACAATACCCTTTGGCAAAGGAGCCCAGGCCAGAAAGTGCTACAACTCCAACATGCTGTGCTCAGAGAAGGTGTTAATGGTCCAGCCATCCTGTATTATTGCACACAAACAGGAGAGGCCCTGCAGAACTGTAGGGGTCTTTAAGATCCCCACCTAGATGGAAAGAGCAGAGAGAGCTATGTGGGATTAACACAAAGGGAGAGGAAGGAAAGGGGTGAAGGAAGGGTAATGTCCCCAGCACTAGAGGTCTGAGCTAACAAGGCAGGTTTGTTGCGTCTCACACATTGCAATGAGGATGCTCTGGCTGCCCCGACTCCCACACCTCAGCCCCTGCTTCATGCATTCACAGCAGGGTGCCAGGGCTCCCCTCCTCTCTGGGCTCTGTGGACCAGACCTGTGATTTATTGACCAGCTGCATTTAGGGTCACCAGTCCCAAACACCTTTAAACTCCCAGTAGGAGTCAGAGGTTTCAGGCTCTAGGTCTGCTTGGAAGGAACCATCTGAGATGTGTTTGCAGGTGATGACTGTAGCTGTAGTTTCTTCCTAACTTGATCAGGGACACTGGCTCTTATGCTTGGGGAAAGAAATACCAGCAAGGTCATGACACTGGCCTATGCATGTTTGCTTAATGAGAGCTAGTGAAATATTCCCCAAGTGTCAACCTTCCTAGCCCTACAACCACACAGCAAAATCTCCATGGGGCTGTGAGCTCCCAGGCACAAAGTTCTGGATGAAAGCCAGGAGTGTGCGTGCTTGTGGTCTGGGAATCCACATGCAACGTGGAATGGGTGGTGGTATCTTCCCCAAAGCCTGCCACCACAAACACAAGGGGATACCCAAGAGCTGCTTTGCTTTGCCAGTGTTGCTGTAACAGAATCTCATGTCCAGAAAAAAAAAAGAATAGGTCATATCCAAGTACAGGCTAAAGCTTTGCTAGCATTAATGCTGAGGAGAGAGACATTATTAGACTGCACAGGACCGCAGGGTGTGGGTGATTCTTTGTAGTCCAGAGGTTTTTAACAAATACTGGAGTTTTTTGAAAATCAGCCACAATCTAAATGGGCTTAGATGAAGGAGACAGTCAATGAGGTTCTGCCAGATGGCCTCTAAAGAAGAGCCATTTGTGATAGCATTGAACACTCATGAATCTCTACTGCAACATGTAAAGTTCACATATCACCTGCATAGCCAGTTGCTATGAGAGGCATTTCATGTCCAGAATAAAAAGCTGCTGAAAATTCAGACAATAAGCTGAATTTCTGGAAAGGCTAGTACTGGCTTTCACATTTGCAGACATGATTCACCACTACTATCTCTATAAGAATTATTCTCAGAGTGTTTGGAGACCATTTTTAACCAGTCTGTTGAGGGGCAATTCCACAGTTATAATCAACTGCACACTACTGGGCAAAGTGCTGGACTGTTGAACTCATGTACAATTTTCCTGTGGATTAGATCAAATTCCTGATGTAGGAAAAACTATTAGGGCCTCCATTCTGTTTTCACTTCTGAGAGCTTAACACACATGTTACTGCCTTCAACCAAGTGATTTCCAACATATACCTGTGAGAATGCAGGATCAAACCACAGTGTGTTATGTTTCAAAATATTTTTTCACAATAAGTTGGTTTAGTGAACTCCCTTTTCACCCCTGGAGGGCTGACCGTAATGAGATCACGCAGAGAAAGGATATGGAGTTTCACCCTAATCTCCAGGAGACAACAGCCCATATCCAAAAATCCTCTCAAATCAGTAGTACATTCAGTTGTGGAGCAATACCATCTGTGGAGGTAATTCAAAGGAAGGACCAATGTAAGAATTGCAACGGTCACATGAAGATTTGGAGTGTATGTATCAGGGATGCTGTAAGAATATCTCCAGCCTAGGAAATTCTTCAGTCTATGCTTTTCCTAAAGCCTCACTACCTGAAGTCTCGTGAATATCTGAGACCTTTTTTGCTATTGCTCTTTTTGTTTTCTTTACTTTCATTCAGAAAATAATGCATTCTTTGGAATCATATTTTCTAACACAACTTCAAAAGGCATCACGAAGCTGGGACCACATTTAATATCTTACTGTGGTTAAATCTGCTGTGACTTTTCCTTTGGCAGCAGAAAGCAGCATGACAGGTTGATTTCAGGCACCAGCTAGAACAGATCTGTGCCGTATTGCTACAAAGAAACAAGAACCATAAAAGCGACTCCCATAAAATCGTGCAGCAAATTACTGTGATCAGATCCCACTAATCCTAGTCCAAGACTCCAGCTAACAAATCTGTGAGGGGAAACGTTTGTCCCTGCCCTATCTGCATCACTCCAAGATTTAACTAGTGTCTTTAATCCTTCACTTTCAACACTAACATTTTACATTCAAGAAAGAAAAAAAACCTGGTGCTCGTCAGTTCTAATTAAATTACATGCTTTATTTTTTTAATTAAATAGCCTAAAAGGAAATAAACTGGAAGAAATATTCTAACAAATGATTTAGAAGTATTTCATATGTATCTAAGAAGGGAGCCAAATATAAATTGACAGCTTAGTGCAAGAGAACTTCAATCTGGGTTTTATTGCAATAACAAAAGTGTGTATTTAAAAACCTTCACACAGAGCATCTATTCAGAAACAAGCCCGAAGAGAGTCAGGGAATTAAAAAGAGGATAGTGTTTTGAATTAATCTAGAACATTTTTGTGGATTAGTTTACAAGCACAGAATGCCTCAGGGGGCTAGGGAGAGCACAGAGCACTGAAGTCAGAGGGATCTGTCTTTTTCCTGTTGCTGGTGATTAGTTCATATCTCTTTGACACCATGTTTACAAGCCCCTAATTGCCTCATTAATACCTCATTATTACTTAGAAAGTGAAGAAGCTTTTAGCTTTGAAGCTGCTTTGCTGCACTTGAAGGCAAATATAGGATGAATTTTGAATGTGTTGGTACTAATTAAAGTTGAAGTCTGTTTCCTGTTGCTTGTGGGTGGGTGTTAATAGCTTCAAAGAAAAAATTAGGCTTCAATTTATATTACACACCTCCTAACTTACACACACAGGAGTAAGTGCAAGTAAGAAGCCAATTCCTGCAAACTGGATTTACAAAGGGACACAGATGCACAGATGTCTATTTTCTTTCATGTCTTTTACACGTGGAGCAGATCCTACGAAGGCTCGTTCACGCTGTGTCAGGATGTCTGGAGCAGACTGAAGCTGGCCAGTTCAGTCCACGCAGATACAGCACGTACCTTCCCATGCTGTCATGCAGGTACAGGGCACCATATCCTCTTTTTGCACCTGAACCAGGAAGAGAAACCGATTTACCACTGTGTAAAACTGACCTGAGTCCATTTGCCTCCTCTCCTGGATGGACATTGTCTCCAGGTCACCCTGGACAAGCTTGTTTGAAAGCAAAGCTAAAATCAGGCACAGAAAGCTCATCTCATGATCTTTCCCTTCCAACCATATGTACGTATTATACCATATATTTATATATATATGGTCATATTAAAAACTAAGTATACATGTATACATAATAAGACACTGCATCCAGTAAGGACATTCTTCCTGAAATGTGTTGAGGCTGTGAACAGGGATCCAGTTTTCAAACGACCGTGCACAATTATTTCAGTATACGACTTGCAAATAAGCCAGTGACCACAACTATGGATACTACATTATTGTATAAATGAATAAATGAGATGTTTAGAACCTCACTTGGGCTGTAGCGATGCACTGGCTGATAATGTTTTTGAGGAATTTTTCTTCCAGACCCAGAGAGAAGAGAGACAAAGCAGATATTAACCACAACAAAATAATTTCCATGGGAAATTTGATGTTAAAAATGTGCTTTCTTTCAATAAGCGTGTTTTCAGGGGTCTGGGGGATGTTGTGAATGGAGAAGGTGGTGAAGAGGAAGTAAAAGATGCCCATTTTTGGTAAAAACATTCAGTTTCTTAACAAGAATTTTGGATAAGAAAAGTAGTGAAAAATAGTCTTTGCTGACAGCAAATGGAAAACCCTACTCAGACTGGGAGATTTGGATACAAAAATAAAATGTTTTCCATACAAACTAAATTCCCAAAGAGGCATTTTTCACCAGCATTGTTTTTCAGTGGTGGGGGCTAGGGGTGGGCGCAGAAAAACATCAAGTCTAGAAGGTTGAGCATTCCCCGATGAAGCAGTCAGGATTTGGCTGACAGTCCCCAAGACTCGGGGTTTAGCTCAGACTGCTCAGAGTTGCTGCTGATTAACGGGGTCTTCTTGCCATGGGCCCAGGACAGTGGGGTCTTGACTTGCCATTAGCACTCTTCAGGCAGAGCCCAGAACAACTCAGCCTCTCACGTTCCTCTCATACCTTGCATCTCCTCTAAGAGGAGGTAAGTTGAGAAAATTCTGACTTAATTTTATTTTGACATTAAAAACAAGCTAAAAGTGTCAATGACATTAAATTACACACCTAACTTGACAGCATACCTTTACTTACATGACTGTAAAGACTACAGGCATGGAACAATGAAAATTTACCTGAAATTATTGGTCAGAAACCCAGACTACAAAATGGGTAAGGAGGGAACCCCCTCCTTCTGAGTTGTATTTACAGTATCTTTGATTTATATAAAACATTTTAAAAAGTATTAAAACAAAAATAATTAAGGCAAGCCAAATCCTTTTCTTGCCAGCATGCAAAGCTCGTCTGACAGGACATATTGAGGCTATCAATCGGTGGTGTGTATTTATAACCCAGTGCTCAGACAACTTGGAACGACAAATGCAAACAGCCACAAAGAAGTCACTTTGTTCGCTTGGCACAAACAAATCCCCGAGATGAAAAGCAGCCTGGCGTTTATTTTGGGCCAAGCTTCCTCATCTGACGACACACGACGTGGCACGGAAAGGGCAGTGTTACCAAAGGACACAAAGCACATGGAGGTGCATCATTAGAGCAAACACAGACCAGGGTGCCAGGTTTTGTTATTCTTGCTTCTTCCTTCCCAGAATGGATGACACTTTCCCTCCCTTCTTCTCTCCAAAGCACATTGGTTTGGAGCTTGGGGTGTTTTTGGGTTTTTTTGTTTTGTTTTGTTTTGTTTTTTAAGGACCAGGCTTGTCAGCACAGCCTATAAAGCTCTTACAGCTATAATTTAAAACTGAATTGTGTTGATTGAAAACACGTCTAGCATCTGACTGCAGGCATGTCTGAAGACTTCCACATGCGTAGCCAAATGAGGACTGGTGAGGACACGAAGTGATTTGCCAAAAATATTAAAGCAAACTGCAGGAGATGGGATCCACAACTGTGCACTAGTAGTATGCAGCCTGGGAAATGCCTGAGACCTGGTAGGTTCCCTAACCACTGAGCCATGGAGACCTGAGCTGCCTGAGCAATACAAGGAAAAAAGGCACTGTGGTAGCCAGTCATTCTCAAAGGGTTTCTCAGAACAGGAAGTCCAAATCCCAAAGTGGAGGAAATCTCAGTGAGTTCTGAGTTGGTTTGATATTGATATCTCATTTATTCTCCTACCAATGTGATCAAAGCACAAGGGAAGCAACCGAGGAGAATGGGAGGAGTGAAAGAAATCCAGCAGAGTGGTTACCCAGTGAACAAGCAGCTCACTGGAAGGCTCTCGCATTGCCTCTGTGAGGAGTTAGCTAGGAGAAGGGCAGCAAGCTAAAACTTATCAGAAGAAAATGGTCAGAGGTTGCAGATGACCAGGAGCAGTTTGGTTTCAGGAACACTGATAAAAATTTTGCTTCAGTTCAAAGGCAGTAGCTTACCACCTTCTGTGGCTCCTTCAGGGGAGGACCTGGTAAGGCTTCTAGCCCTTATCTCAGTGGGCAGACACTGACACTGAGCCACGAGTCGCACTGGCCCCTGCATGGATAGTGGGAAGCTCGGCTGTTTGATGGTATGTCAGGGAGCTAAAGGCATGAGAAAGTCTTAATAAAGCTTTAACATTCTGATGACACTCAGGCTTTAAAAGGAGGGTCTTATGTGACTGGGGGCACTTTTCTCTCATTTCACTTAAAAAAATGGATTTCCCACAGCTCCTTAAACACCGGAATAGATATGTGTATATTTTTCAGTATATGGATTCAAATCCTTGGTTTCTTTGGCAAAAGGCCATATAAATTCTCATGGATTTGTTATTGCCTGTTATAAATTTACTACTCAGAAAGAATAATATTTCATTAGCTTTATCGTCAGTGACTCTAAAGAGGGTGAAAATGGATTTAAGTCTTTCATTAGGTATCTTGATGAGGGCAAAGAAGGAACACAAAAAGAAACCAAAAAGGACACGTAAAGAATTGATATAAGGCTCCATCATCTCTAATTCAGTTGATAAACTTGGGTCTCCTTTGCAATGAATTACGATGCCAAGAGATTTGTTCTGTAAATCCTGTCCAGAACTTGGCAACACCACTTCTAAGAAAGCAAGCAAACACCTAGGTTTAGTTCATGTAACCCTGGGGACTTAACCCATGCTTTCCATCTGAATAAGTAGAGGGTTTGATCTTACTCATGTTGGCTCTTATGCTCTTCCTATTTTGCACAGAGGAATAGGGGCAGTATAGACAATTCACCAGCACAGGTAGGAACAGAACCTCAATCTCATGTTCAGTTTACACATTCATGGCTACACACACAGCTTCATGGAGTTAAATCCATAAAGCTAAAGCCTATCCAAGGTAGCTTTAGTTATTCCATGATCTTTTACTGTCCCCACAGCAACCTCATTTCGAGAGGACGCTGCAGGGATCTAATCGGCCTGTATAAGCCCCAAAATGAGGAAGGTTTAGGATGAAGAGATGAGGACCTGGACTCTAGCAGGGAGAGATCCAAGTGCACAGAAAAGTACGCTTGGTTTTGTGTGATGGTGTGGAGTGAAACCAAGGACTCATGCTGTTTGTGCTCTGGAGATTATCCAAAACTTACGTTCAGACCCAGACTTGCCTCCATTTATCAAGCTTATTTAGCTTGAAGAGCCTGACCATGTGGCTACCACCACATTAGTATCTGAGATATATAAAGTTTATACTACTGAACAAATTTATGACTTGAAAGCCTGATCCCTGTCACTGGGGATCCAAGATGCGAAAAGATGAAGCAATTTGCTCAAAGTCAAGAAAAGGGTGAGTTACAAAGCTAAGAATTAAAGCAAAGCCCCTGAGTCCCATGAGGCTGGCCAGCTCCCAGGGTGATCCTTTCTCGAGTGATTGAAAGATCAGGGAATTGCTCTCTAAATGCTGCCAACGTGAACTCTCCAAAACACAGCAAATGGGATTTTTCACACTTTGACTAATGAAGGCTTGGCACGTGGCATGAAAAATAAAATCCTCACTGCCAGCAGTACATATCCATAAAATGTTTATTTCTATAGGGCTTGTGAATAAGCAAGACATTTTTCATCCATGAAAGGCAGTTTCTGTGTGTATGTGTAAGTTAGCAACAACAACAAAAAGTATGACTGATGATCCCAATGAATATCATCCCAGTGAGATTCAAATAGTCGTAACTTTTTGCTTCTGAAAAGAAAGCCTCTCTTCTACTTCACCCTGAAAACTTCTGGGTTTATTGTGGCTGTATTTCTCTGCTCTTGACAAAAATACATACATAATCCATCCTTTTGTTTCATGTTTATAGAAGAGCTATCATCACAGGGCTATGCATTTATAGATAGAGATTCAAAACAGAGATGTGTTCAAAAAGCACAGCTCAGATTTTACATTACCTGCAAGATCTACTTCCATATGAAAACAAAGCTAGGTTCTAGAGAGCACAGAAAGTTGTGGTGAACGGAGCTAAATCCAGTTGT
>NW_010162177.1:0-7774 GCF_000695765.1 Mesitornis unicolor | reverse complement strand
AACAAATTACTTAAATAATTTGAGTCACTGATATATATGCTGCTCTTCTCACTTTCAGGTTGCCAGTTTGCTAAATCCAGTAATCCTGTTCCATACAGCAGGTTAACAACACACCTTTATTAGATTAGCTGGGATCAAAGAGGAGAAAATGCTGTAAGTATGACATATTCAGAACAAGGGTTGATTTTCCCAAGGGCAAACATATACCTGATTTCCCAAAACAATCACAGGGACTTGTTTTGAATGTCAGCTGAATGATCCATTTCAGGGGGTTGTTTGTTTCTTTGTTTATTTTAAATTGGATATAGTTTTACTTATGGTCATTGGAAGAAGGTTTAAGATTTTTAAAGCTATTTCTTCACTTTAGGGAAAAAACCTGGCAGCTTTTTTAGTGCATCACTCTGATGCACTTTCTGTCATGTTGAGAGAAGGATGTGTCTTTCTTTCCTCCAATTTACTGTCGATTATTCAAAACTAGAGGCTTTTGCCATTCATTATTCTACTTTAGATCCCAATCTTGAACTATCTATTTTACATCCAAAATAAACTCTTTTTGTAGAGATTTCAGTTTTGTATTTGAATGCAACAACGTGAAAAATTGATTATTGGTATATCCAGCACCAAGGAAAGACAAGGCTTACAAAGGGAAAGGCATCCAAACATTATATCCCACAAGTGGTGTTCTGATCCTAAATTCATTATCTGTAAAATGTCACTTAATAATTACATTCTCTCTCATGAGCAAAAGATACATATATCCATGTCTTATGTAATGATAAATGTCTTTGATTGATACAGACTAAATGTAATAAAATTAATGGATTAATTTATAGACAAAAGGAAAATTACATGGTTGTAAAATGCTGTAGATAACATGAGATTATAAATTTATGAAACTTGAATTACAGACAATATATAACTCTTGATTAGATTTATTGTTCTTAAAAGGCAAATTTTATAATGTTCTGGATACTGTAGTTCTTAAGAGCTAGAGAATTTGTGTAAAATTTTGGATACCATCAAATTTGTAAAACATCTCTAGCTCTAATATCAAAGAGATCATGCATAAAGTTTTTGAGATTTTAATGGGTATTAGAATTTGTCTTTCTTGCCCTTACCAAAATGAGCAAAACTTTGTGATTAAGCCTAGAAAAGTATTATCACAAAAAAACCTAACCCTACAAACCTTAACTATTGTTTTTTTCCTGCAACATAAACAAGCTGTGTTTTTTCCAATTAGAATTTATAGCTGTAATTTTGACTTCAACATATATAGTCTTTGCAAATATTTAATGTACAAACAGGTAAAAAAGTGCTATATTATTGTTAATATGCTACAGTTCCTGTGTGGTAAGGAATTAACAAATACATGAACTATATTTTTTTCGTCTTTTGCTATTAAAAGAAAAGTATTAATAAGTCAGTGTTTGATGAAGACCAAGAGTGTGTTTCATGATTTATGAAACAACATGGAGACAAAGATCTTTCATCTTAACAGTTTACAAAAGGGAGTCAAATGGATTATCTGATGTTTTTTCAAGTCTTAATTGCTGTTGATAAATCACCCTAAGTGTAAAATTTCTAGAATAATTATGTTTTATGCGTTTCCTAATTTGGGGGTTGGGTTTTTTTTGGTGAGAGTTCTCAATTTGTAATTTTTTAATTACCTCTCATTTTCCCTGAAATATAGGTCTTGCAGAACAGGAATGATAAGTGCTGCTAAATAGCACTAAAACACAAATTGTACTCCCCACCCACAAAATGCTCTGCTCATGTGCTTAGACATGCAATAGGCTTCAGTAAACAGTACTTTAAGCCAGTTTCCATACAGTTGAACTATACTTGCAAAAATCATGTGATAGTCTTTGTTTTATCACCATATCACTGTTGTAGTTATAGCTATGTGATAATCTAAAGTACGTTTAGACACAGCTCTAATTCAAGCATTTATTCCTATTTTTTAATACTGCACTGAATAGCTCTTTGGTTAATATCCAGTGTTGATTTTCTGTGAAACCTGTATGTAACGTTGCTATTTGTTCAGAGATTCCTCCAGGGCTTGTGTAGAATGTGCTTTGATAACTTTTTAAATGGTACATTATTTTAGAATCACTTCTTGATTATTGGAGAACGGTGATGTGAAGTGATGAGTGTGTAAATTGTCTCCTGTGTTAGGTAAGTTTTATAGCTTGCTCATATTTCACCACTGTTCCACGTCAGCAACTGCCATCACACTTCCCACAAATCCACCAGTAATTGTTAGCATCATCTGAAGCTCCTATCACTGACTGTTGTTCGCTTCTGGAGCTGTGCTTGACCTCGTGCAAGTGCAGCTACACACTGTGGCAGCTGTTAAGCAGCTTCAGCACTGAGTTGCAGGTAAGAGTACCTGGCGCTGGCCCTCTGCCATGACAGTCCACACAGCTGCCTCAGAAGCAGAAATGGAAAGACGTGGCAGCTACATTGCATCACACCGCAGCCCGGCCAGCACCACTGCCTGCTTTTACAAATTATCGTACCATTTCCGTTAAGGTAATAATGGTCATTTTATTAATGTCACTTGTCTCATTGTGAAAGTCTTCATATATTTTTATAAGGTGTTCTAGAAAAAAGCTTGAAAAGTGAGTCAAAATCCCCTTGTTAAGGAGCTTCTTCAAAGACTTTGATGCAAATGCAGACAGTGTCATCCTCTCGATGATTTATGTCAAGGATTTTCTGAAGTTCAGGAATGAGCTGTATGGCTAAAAGATGTAAAGTTTAATGAAGGAATGTGTATTGCAAGTAAGAGCATCAAGTATGAAGGAATAGAGGACAGTCCGTCTTGATAAGTGTATCTTCATCTGTCAAGGTAAAAGGGAAAGGTTAATGACTTTGACTTTGCTAATAGGTTTTCTTTATTAAATCTATGACCTAAGTTAGTTGTATGGGAAAATCTAGACCAATTTATTTGGGGTTTATTAACATACTGTCTTTATTTGATTTGATTTTTTAATCCTTTTACACTTTGGCTGTGGCCTTCCCCTGATTTAAGGAATGATATCAAGATTCATCACATTCATAAGGACAATCCAGGCCTCAAGTTTTGTTGGTATATGGCCAAAGGGGGAAAAAAAGTTCTGAAGTGTTAAAGTCATGTTTCTTCATTTACTGCTGGTATAACAAGGTTGTAGGAAGAAGGAGAGGGTAACTCAACAATTCTTCTATTTTGCTTTGAGGTATGGATTTTGTGGGTGGACTGTTCAGTGGATAAGAAATTGGCTAGATGGCTGCATCCAGAGAGTAGTGGTCAATAGCTCGATGCCCAGATGGAAGATGGTGACAAGTGGTGTCCCTCAAGGGTCTGTACTGGGCCCAATGTTGTTTAATATCTTCATTAATGATATTGACATCAGGACTGAGTGCACTCTCAGCAAGTTCACTTTTAATATCAAGCTGAGTGGTGAGGTTAATGTGCCAGAGGAAAGGGGTGCCATCCAGAGGGACCTGGACAAGCTGGAGAAGTGGGCCCAGGTGAACCTCATGAGATTCAACAAGGCCAAGTGCAGGGTCCTGCACCTGGGTCGGAACAATCCCGTTACCAATACAGTCTGGGAGATGATGTGCTGGAAAGCAGCCCTGAGGAAAAGGACTTCGGGGTACTAGTAGATGAGAAACTCAACATGAGGCACCAATGTGCATCTGCAGCCCAGAAGGTCAACCATATCCTGGGCTGCATCACAGGAAGTGTGGCCAGCAGATCGAGGGAGGTGATTCTGCCCCCCTACTCTGCTCTGGTGAGACCTCACCTGGAGTACTGTGTCCAGCTTTGAAGTCCCCAACACAAAAAGGACATTGAAGTGCTGGAGTGGGTCCAGAGGAGGGCCACAAAGATGACCAAAGGGCTGGAGCACCTCTCATACAAAGACAGGCTGAGAGAGTTGGGGCTGTTCGGCCTGGAGAAGAGAAGGCTCCGTGGGGACATTATAGCGACCTT
The DNA here is from genome assembly GCF_000695765.1 of Mesitornis unicolor. NCBI lineage: Eukaryota > Metazoa > Chordata > Aves > Mesitornithiformes > Mesitornithidae > Mesitornis > Mesitornis unicolor. The sequence goes on along the minus strand of NW_010162177.1, from coordinate 3,801 downwards.
CCAATACCTGAAAGGTGCCTATAAGAAATGTGGGGAAGAGTTGTTTGCTAGGGCATGTACCGATAGGACAAGGGGTAATGGTTTTGAACTAGAAAAGGGTAGATTTAGGTTGGATATTAGGAAAAAGTTCTTCAATATGAGGGTGGTAGATCACTGGAATGGGTTGTCCAGAGGTAGAGGCCCCATCCCTGGAGATATTCAAGGTCAGGCTTGATGAGGCTCTGAGAAACCTGATCTAGTAACAATGTCCCTGCTTACTGCAGGGGAGTTGGACTAGATGATCTTTGAAGGTCCCTTCCAACCCAATACATTGTATGATTCTATGATCACATACTTTTGAGCATTCTTGAACTTCCTTACAGGCTTGACAAGTAGCTCCTAGGACTTACAGCATAGCTAAAGCATTGTGTGTGTTTGCTAGGAAAGCTTTGTATTCCTCTCCAGCTTCCAGGAGTCTCTTTCTTGCTTCTGGCACATGACAGAAACTGAGCAGAACTTTATTCCTATTAATCTATCATTTACAGTAATTGCCTCACACCTCACTTGGCCTGTCACTTTTACATCTTTCATTATATCCCATTTTGAGGAGAATCTCCAACAACTCTATTGAATTCAAACTTACTGCTGTATTATGTTGGAAATCAAGCCCCACTTCTTCTTATTAATTCCTAAAATTTTACTCACTCTATCTTAAATCTGAAGGAACTATCTGATTTTCCAGGCAAGGAAAATCAAATATAGTATAAGAATACTCCATATGTCTACAGGCTGCTAGCTATCAAATGTAATTGTCTTTTGATCAATGTCTGTAGTCACTGACTGTGGAAAGTTTACCTTGTACCAGGAAGCTATCTTACCACACAGTTAACAAGTTCAGCTATCAGTATTATACTTCTGTGGGAGAATTTCAAGGGGCTGTTAGGACCCTGTCTAAAAAAAAATACAAGTATGGACCTTTGAAAAGTATTGTTGTTCATATATATAAAGTTCAGTCATTTTTACATGGTGTTTTGCAGACAAAAAATCACAGAATCACAGAATCACAGAACGTTAGGAATTGGAAGGGACCTCAAAAGATCATCTAGTCCAATCCCCCTGCCAGAGCAGGAACACCTAGATGAGGTTGCACAGGAAGGCGTCCAGGCGGGTTTTGAATGTCTCCAGAGAAGGAGACTCCACAACTCTCTGGGCAGCCTGTTCCAGTGCTCTGTCACCCTCACTGAGAGGAAGTTTCTTCTCAAATTTAAGTGGAAAAAATAATTCCGTTGGCAGAAAAATGAAAACAAGTACAAAACAAAATGAAGGCCACAGTTGAGGAAAAGAGAGGGAGGAAATAATGAGGAAGGAGAAGGGAAATATAGCTTGTAGGGAAGACAGAGAAAGAAAGCTTCTGCTCAAAGATTATGGAATGTTTCTAGTGTACCTACTGAGGTATCATAGTTCTGGGATCAGATTACTTGTTATTAGTCACATTGAACTTTTGTTTTTCCCAGATGTCATGATGAACGGACACAAGCTGGAACACAGGAGGTTCCACTTAAATTTGAGAAGAAACACCTTCTCAGTGAGGGTAACAGAGCACTAGAACAGGCTGCCCAGAGAGGCTGTGGAGTCTCCTTCTCTGGAGGCATTCAAAACCCGCCTGAACACCTTCCTGTGTAACCTCATCTAGGTGTTCCTGCTCCGGCAGGGGGATTGGACTAGATGATCTTTTGAGGTCCCTTCCAATCCCTAACGTTCTGTGATTCTGTGATTCTGTGAAAACATGGGACTATGTCTAGATTGCTTTTTTAAATTAATCTGGCTAAATTAATTAACAGTATTAGGTCTGTAATTGTTAACCATATCAATCTCTGTTTTACCGTCATGCTATAAATATTTGTCCTTTTGAGTGATTTACACCTGAAACTTTTCCTTAAATATGTCTAAATATTAAAAATGTATCTTCATATAGTTGTTCTCCATTTTTTTTCTTGTTTTCTGTTCATGATTTGTTTCTTGTAAATTTAATTCCATATGTTTTTCTGATGTTGCTTATTTCTACGGGAACAGGAGACCAAGAAATGGAACTTTTCCCCCCATTTGTTATGTTCATAAAAACTCAAACTTAAATTCCCATTTCTAATACAATTCAAAACCACTTATTTTCTACATCTATTAATGTATCAGCCCAAAATATGTACAAAATTTGTCACATGATAGCAAAGATATTTTTGCATCCTTACAACTCATTGAATTTTTTTTAATTGTCTGAAACAGCATTTTTCATAAGCTTTAAAAAAAGTCATTCATCATAACACAGAGCAAAATTACACATTTGATGTGTCAAAGTTAATGTCAGCTGTGGCTGTGAATTCCCAAAAGAGAGAATGCTGAGCAGCTAAATAAAAACAACATTTTTACAAATCTGATTGGCACCTGTCAGCTGTATCTCAAGGGATGTTGTCGGCATAACTTACCAATAGGATACATCATTTCAGAATGATATTTAGTCTCTTTTGAAAGATGAAATTATTGGCTCAACTATTATCTTGTTTCTCATGGAGAGCTAATTAGAGCTCTTATTTAAAAACTCAAGCATTAACTTCACATAAGACACCACTGAAAACTAGAATAGTTTTGATTAAGTCATTCAACGGATGTTAACATAAATATAAGGAATTTTTTATTTAAATATAAAAATGAAATCAATAAACTGAAAGTTGCCAGAAGCTAAATTAATGATATGAGAAATGTGTTTTCTAATAATTAATCTTTAAAAATAACAAAATATATGTTGAGGTAGAAATAAAGATCACTGGTTCTGTGTTTGAATATATTTATGATTCATTTTTTACACCTGAAATACTTAATAGTCTAATGATAGTCATAGGATTTTTACTGTACAGAGCAGATTGCTCAAGATTTAAATCAATTTATAATGACAAAATACTAAACTGTATGCAGGATGAAGTTAAGAACAGAACTTGATATTCTCCTTTTCATAATAATAATGGAAGTATGAATCTGTCAAGCTATGTTTTAAAAAGTAGCTATGACTACAGCCATGATCATTATATGTAATTTTCTTTAGAGCCCATGAAATGTATGGTTACCGACCTCTGTGCCAGTCCATCAGCATTATAAATTCACCATTACAACAAATTCTTTGTAGGGTGTATGCTTATGTGTGCATAAGCATAAGCTGTCAGTAAAGGAGATAATACTAAGAAAACTACTTGCACAATTTCAAAAGTTAAAAACTAGTGTGTGTGTGTCCCAAACAATACCCCAAAAACCAAGGCCTCTTGCAACTAAAACATCTATCTTCACAGATAGGATATTGATTACAAAGTTTGGCTAAAAGATAAAAATAGTAAACAAAAAGTTTAAGTTTTTGTTTTGAAGAAAGTATTGTATGGTGCTGATACCTCCCAATGAATCTCACTTTCCTATAAAACTTAAGGTAAATTAAATAAAAAATAAATATTTTTTCTACTATGTACGTTTCTGCTGCTCCTGATGACCTTCCACATAGTTCTGTCTTGCTGAAATTACTGTATTGTGCCACAAAGAATCAAGATTCTTCCAGATAGCACAGGAGACTTCATAATGTTGTAGTGTATGGGGTTTTCTCTGTGGGGTTTTGGGGGTTTTTCTTGTAATGGTGGAGGGCTATGGAGATAACCCTGTAAGAAGCTACTAGAAGCTTCTCCATCTCCAATGTCGGACCCACCTCTGGCCAGGGCCTAGCCAATTGGCACCCCTGTGAATTTCTGTATTTAAGAGCGCACAGCTGTCCTGGTTTGAGCTAAATAGAGC
>NW_010162176.1:1114-3146 GCF_000695765.1 Mesitornis unicolor | reverse complement strand
ATACAAAACCAATATAAAATCCTCCCCTCACACTTCTCCCCCAGTGACGAATACATCACCAGAGGCTCTGCAGAGCTGGTCACTGGAAAAGTCCCAGCCCAAACTCAGCAGCAGGTGGGAGCAGGATGCAGGACACACAAATCAGGATCAGCGGCAGATGAACAAGCAGGATTCTGCTCAGGCCTTGGCCTCTGCAGGATCAAGATGGACAGAAGGGTCGAGATGGAAGGAATGGTGAAAAAAGGGGTGAGACTCTCGTGATCCCTCGACTTTATACCAAGTATGACGTATGTGGGATGGAATACCTCGTTGGTCAGTTTTGGGTCCGCTTCCCCCCCCCGTAGCCGCAGAAACAGCACCCATGATGAGACAACTGACCTTGAGCATATCTCCTAGCAGCGCTGTTTGGGAAAAACATGGTGCCAGTTTTCAGCAAGTTCAGTCACTTAAAAGAGACTAAGCTGAAAAGTAAAATCACTAAATAGAAAATTAGTTCTATTTAGCTCAAACCAGGACATACATTTAAAAAAGAACCTGTTGTTTTCTGGTCTTGCAACATATAGGATTGAGGAAGTAAGATTGAAAAATCCATCTGAAATTGGGAGACTGATGGAGTAGAAGTACATTAGACCGAGTGGGAGTTGTATCTATCTGAACATTCGAATTAATCTACAACAGTTAAAGTTTTTGTCATATGCATAGCTATTTACTTGGAGTTTATTATTGCTCAGTGGATATTATACTTATTCTTCATTAAAATTTGTTTGTTTCTTTGCTAAATAAATATAAAATGTCACCTTTTTAAAAAAAGTCCATCTTTTCTATATTCTTATCACTGATTTGCCACTCAATTTCAGTCATTATTTACAAAGAATTAAGTACTCATGGCTTGATATTGGAAATACTTTTATTAAATGTCCTGAGTTTTGAAAACTGTTTTAATGCATATTTATAAAATGGTTTATAGTAGACTTTTGTATCATATTTTATGACAACATATATTTCAGAATTATAATGTTTAATATAAATATAGGGAGACAAGATTATCCATAACTAGAAAAGTTAAATGGACCACTGTCTCTGAACTGCACACGTTACAGTTTTCATTGAGTTGTGAATACATGCTTGTCTGCGGGATGTTCTTTGCCTCAACATACATATATTTAATTGTTAATTTCATTTTTATTGCAATATTTAAAATTTCTATTGCATTCATAAAGGAATTCTTCTGTGGATTATTTAATACCTGTTAATTCACAAAGAAGCTAAATTTCTCACAACCTAGTAGTAAGTGCATGTTCCTGATTCTTGTGTTGGGCACTGTGAGGTAAAGAACTTTCAATCAAGACTTACTAATAGGGCTTTTAAATGAAAAGTTTATTTTACTTTGTTTAAGTCTGCCTCATAATAACTATTCTAAGTCCATTATTCCATCTCCCACATTTCTTCTAAAGGAAGAATCCAAAGTTCTAAGCAGTTTTAGGAACAGTAATGCTAAATGAAGCCCGTATTTTATGGCTAGTGGTTTAACCATAATAATCTCAGCTAATTGGTCTTCCTACATCTTTTTTCCACATCAATATCTGCAGTTACCTGCCATCAGTCTTTTCATTATTTATCATAATACTTCCAGCTCTCTTTACTTTACTAGGAATTGCAAGCTACAAGAAAGCATATGCTTATTTCTCAAGTCTTCTGCTGCATTAGGCTAGTTGGGGAGCCTAAATATTCTCTTTTAGTTACTGGGAAATAAACAATTGTCTTTAGGAGAGCTCTGTGAAGAACTTCCATACCCTTTGTATCAGATATTATTTTAGAAAGATTTTTTATTATTCATCTTTTACCTTTATGTTATGGTTTAAGGGTTACCAGCCTGAAAGAGAAGAACAGGTGGTGTCTGCAGGACCCTGGGGGGGTCTGAGATCAGTACTGTTCCCTCCCCTTTCCGGCCACAGTCTATAAAAAACCGAGGAGGCCCGAGGTTTTCACAGGCTTTTCCTGGTTTCCTAGGCTGCTTCCTGTTGCATCTCAG
>NW_010162176.1:0-250 GCF_000695765.1 Mesitornis unicolor | reverse complement strand
TCCTGGGCCTGGCCACGGCAGCTGGCCATGGTCCCAGTACCCACCCCTGCTCTGGCAGCTGCTGTCCCCGCCCCTGTTTTGGTACCAGCGGGAGCGGCAGCCGCCAGCGGGGACATGGGAAATGTGGTCCAGTTGGCCCCAGTCACCACCAACTGGAAGTGCTCTAAGAAAACGGACCATCCAGTGAGGGATGAGAATTCAGACACAGAGGCAGGAGAGGGACAATCTCAAAGAGAATCACAGCCAGAGG
>NW_010162175.1:13737-14846 GCF_000695765.1 Mesitornis unicolor | reverse complement strand
AGGAAGATCAACACTCCCTCCCAACTTAGTGGAGTGGAGCAGCCAGGCCAGATGAGTGTCCCTTGGCCACCACAGCAGGCTGGAAAACATAGAAAGCCCCCAGGACTGCTTGGAAGCCTTCCAAAGCTGCCCAGAGGAACCCCTTCTTAAGCTATAGTATTAAAGATTTAAGTGTGACAGAAGGATAAAATTCAGTTTTGTCTCCCTGGGTATAACTGGTGTGGCCAGAAATCAGGGCTGTGCCCAGGCACACACACAGCATGTGAAAGATATAAAGTCCCAGGGTGGTCCAGGTACTCCCTGACTTGTTCCTGCAGTGGCGAGGGACCAGACTGACCCATGGACTGTGCTCCCAGCTGCCTTCCATAGGAAACCTCTTACTGGTGGATCTGGACTGGAAGATTCCCCCAGGAGCTCCTGCTGTGCCTAAACCCAATGGAGAAGCATCACCTGCACATCTCCATGGGCTGATGAAAACCCAGCGGGGAGGATCTCAGCATCCCACAGCCTCCCCAGGTGGTTCCTGCTGTAGCATCCACCAAACTAAACAGGCAGTTTCTAATAGCAGAACATGTATGTGCTAACGCATATGTTACATGTTAACGTCTGATGTGGCCCAACGTCAGCCCAGAACTGGGAGAGGAGAGTTGTTTGTCATCCCTTTGGCCTGTGCTCGAGCATTTCCCCATTTGCTTGCCAGATTTGAGCACGGAGGGAGGCAAAGTGCATGTAAGCCCCGAGGATGGCACCTGGGGAGAACATGGAGCTGCTCAGAGCTATTTGGGAAAAAAAAATGGAAAAAGTAATAAAAAAAAACCTCAGGTAGTGCTTCAGCGATGGTTTGTCATCGTCTGTGAACTGCAGAATGGGAAGCGGTACTAGAAAATTGGGTAAACAATGGGGAAAAGGAGATCTGCGTCCAGAGAAAGGCTAGAGGAAAACGGGGACCTTAATTCACGCTGGTCTAGGCCCGGGCGGGCTCCCCCAGCCGCTCCGCCCCGGATCCTCCTCATCCCGGCCCCGTTTCCGCTTCCTGGGTCACGGCCCCATCTCGCCTCGCAGCGGGGCGCCATGGCGGCGGCGGCGGGCGCCTGGCACGGCGGGGGGGG
>NW_010162175.1:10076-13697 GCF_000695765.1 Mesitornis unicolor | reverse complement strand
CCCGGGGGGGAGGTGAGGCATGGCGGCTCTGGCTATCCCCAAGCCCCTGCATTCCCCTGCACCCTTTTGCAGTTAATAGAGCGATGGTTAAGTCCAGGGCGCAGGAAAATAATTATTGGGGGGAAAAATATCCTGAACTGGAGTGGAAGACTTGCAAAAAGCCTCACCTGGCCTGCACGTAGCTCCGGGCGCTGCTGATGTCCCCTCCGTGGCAGTAGTTGGATGCTGCAGGAGCCTCCTCTTCCTCGGCACAGCTCCTCGAGGATGGGTGTCCTTGCAGAGAAGTGAGAGGATTTGGGCTGTGGATGGGGCGGTGAAACACTTCCTGGGATGGCAGAGCTTTGTAGCGTCCTCTTCTTTTGATGTGGTGCCTTGTCTCCTCCTGTAGGTTTGTGTACGAGAACAAAATCATGGCTTCTCCTAAAGTCTATGTCTTGCAGCCTTGGGTTGCAAACCTCTTGGTGAATTACGAGCAGCTGGATGCCAATGAGGATCTCCTGGCCGGGCAGGTCCTGCGGGTACGTACTGAGGGGGACTGTCCTACAGTGCACCAACAGCGTCCTAAATCTGAATTTCTGGAAGCATTCAGCAGTTCCCAATTCAGTGGCTGGGAGTGGGTGACCCTTCTTCCTCAAAGTCTCCAATTATTGTGGATTTTGAGGTGAAGCAGCTTTGCTTTGCCAATTTCTGGCAGCTTTTGCTGACTTTTGCAACTCTGGTATGTGTGTCCTGCTTTCATCCAAAGAGCTTGTGGTCTCCAAGATTATCTCCTCTCCTTGCCTTGCACTTTCAGGCTGCCTTGCCTTCCTCCTCCTTCTCCTCTTTGCATCCCGTCCTTCCTGTACCACACTAGTTGATAGGTGGCCCTGACAGTGGGTAGCATGAGGCAGAAGACCTGCTGAGATGTCTGCTGGTGAGCCTTGGTGGGACCACAAGGTTGTCCTCCCGCGGATGCTGGCTCTTCTGGGAGAGCTTCTTGCATGGCAGTCAGGACATGGGGCTCTGAGGCACAAAACCTGCTCTTGTGTAGTTCCTGGAGAGCCTTTTGTGCAGTGCTGGTGATGTTTTTGATGTTTGATCTATCCTATGTGGCAGGAGAGAGCTTTAGTCAGGGGACTCTGCCCTGTGTGAGGCCTGATGGTCAGTGGGAAGGAAGCAGGAGGAAAACAACTGAGCAGAGTCAGTGCTGCTGATCATTAGCTATGGATTTGGAGGGACCAGATGAAGGTGCTATGAGACAAACGGGTGCACATACAAATGTGAGACATGCACGGGCAGGGTGTGTGGTTCCTACCTTGCAATGGGCTGTGGTCGTGACCTGGATGTGGTCGTGACCCAGCTCCAGTGCTCTGGTTTGCTGTTCTCTCACAGCCTTTTGGTGTTTGTAGCAGCACCCCATCATGGGCAGTGTTATTGTTAGCAATCTCCTAATTTCTTTTGTGGATTAGATGTTTGAGGCGCGTCAGGTGTCTCCTTACTACCAGGAGAAGGAAGGAGGAAGATGGATGTTGTAATTTAAATGGAAGGAGAGTTGAGGTGAGGAGACAAAAAAGAAAGACAGCAAGATAGAAGACCCCATGGTTCTGTCTGAAGACACAGAGGTGGTGAAATCACTGATTCCCTACTTCTTAGCCCAGTCCCCTCTCCCAGGCAGGAGATCTCTTGCGCCTGAGCTGATAAAGACCCAGCAGTGATTGAGTGGATCCCTCCTAGGCCTTGAGGGATTGGTGGAGAAGAGTTCCCTCAGTGTGACTGCTCTCCAACCAACCCAATGAATGAAGGGTGGGAGCTTATCTTGAGCCACAGAGCCTTTCTCCTGCTTACTTTGGGCTCCAGCTCTGCCTGCCTTCTCTATCTGTTTCAGATCTGTAGCTTCCAAACCTACCCTCTTTTTTAATCTTGTTTTTTTACCCAGTCCTGTGAACAGCCCTGCCTGCTGCTGGTACCAGCACTCCCTTGGAGTATGCACTAAGCCACCCTGCCTCTGCTGGGTATCAGGAGTTGCCCATAGTGAGTGGCCAGATGGTGAGACTGGGCCACCTGCACACTGGGCTCCCACCAGGGTGAGGGTGCACAACCCACGGGCAACTGCTGGGTGACTGAGCAGAGATACCAATGGGAGCAGGATCCTGGTGGCATGGACATCCTTAAACCCAGCAGCGAGCCTGGTTGGCTTCTGCAGGGACTTTGTGCAGTGGGATTTGCAGTTCTTCTTCTCAGAAGATCTCAGCTGACAGCAACTGGTCTGTTTAGCATGGTGGGCACCTACTAAAGAACATGGGTGCACCCAGTGTCAGATGCAAGTGGCTTTTGTGCACAGTGGGACATGTGATTTCACATTCCCTCTTCTGCTGTTGTGTCCCAGCACCACCAGTGAGGTGAACATCCTACATGACGTATGTGACCAAACTGTAGGTGTGTACCAGGAGATCCTAGCCCAGGGCTGCAGGGATTAGGACAGGCCAGGACTGATCCACAGCTCCCAGCCCACGGAGCAGGCAGGTGTGAGACTTGGAGGAGCAGTTTACTGCTTCCCTCAGGGATTGTTTTAACCCAGTGTGGACATGGCTTAGTAGAGGCTCAGGGTTGCTACATCAGGAGCTTCATTCAGAAGAAAGGAATGGCTGTGATGATCCTGCTGCTCTCTGTCTCCTTCTGCTTTGCAGAGGAGCACATGTCCCAGGCCTGCCCAGACCTCTTATGTCTGGATTCCCACTGCTGGTTTGGGTATACAATGCTTGACTGTGGCTTCTCTCCCATCTTGCCTTCGATTGATCTCACACAATGTGGCATTGTCACTTATTTTGTCTTGGTGTGGAGCCTGCACGGTCCAGCTGCGAGGGGTCTGGTATATGCCTGTGCCTCCACCTTGGGATAAGTGTCACGTTTCATGGTGAATAGTGACCTTTTCTCCAGGCTTTCAGCCAGACGTGGTGTCCTGTCCTTGTTCATGGGAAGGTCTGTAAATGAGGTTTCGTTTTTCCCTTCCCCAATCTCTTGATAGGTTTTGAGTGACTCAACTGCTCCAGGCCAACCTGGGGTCCTCCAAGATGCTGTCCTGCAGATCTCAGATGGGTCCTACTACATCCGTGTGGTCATTACGACCGAAGCTCTGCAGACGGAGGAAAAGTGGGTTGCACCGTGACTCGGCTGTGGCTGGGACAGCGGCTCTCCACAGCTGCTAGTGGGGCTCCTGCCTGGTCTTGTTTCAGGTTGCGTTAAGCTAAAGCAATCACAGGGTGGGAAGTCTGCATGAAAGAGCTGCTAAAAGAAGAAAGTTGGAGCGCTGGTGCTCCATGCTCCGGTTTTGGCTGGCTAGGATGGACAAGGGCTGATGGCAGAAGCTGCGATGCCATGCAGATGTGATTAGAAAGGACTAAAGAGCCTGTGGTCTTTGTGAAAGGAGCCAGACCATTAACCATGGTAGCCTGGGCTGTTCCTTCAGTGCTTTCCTCAGTTTCCCCTTTTGAAAACCCTTGGATGGGTGGGGAGCTGGTAGCAAGGCCAAGTGGAATAAGTTGCAGGGGCCCTTGGTTCCTGATGCTCATGCTGAGATGTGTTCAAGCATGCCCCAGTGTGGGCAGTCCCACTGTGTGTCTGGGTGGTGCAGCTCCATTCTTC
>NW_010162175.1:6106-10045 GCF_000695765.1 Mesitornis unicolor | reverse complement strand
GGTATTCCTGCTCTGCTGTTTTTTCTAGCACCCACATACAGCTCAGGCTGTCCAGCCTCATTTGCAGAATTATCGTCCTGCAGAAGTACACGGTGTGTTTCCGGGAGGAGGCCAGGCTGGTGAGTGCTCTGATGAGTGGAAGCAACTCGTTCCTTGATCTTGCCTTGCTCCCTGCATGCTCACTTGCCTTGAGCTGCTCCCAGGACCTGGATGAAGATGAGGGGTGGCCGTTCTCTCTTCTTCCATGTGCAGCTCCTTGGAGGGTCTGTGGCAGTGACGATGGGGACTGAGGCGGGGGATGACGTGAGCCCTCCATGTAGATGTGGTGTATCCTCCCCAGGGCCTCCTGGCTGTTCCCTCCTGCGGTCGTGCAGCTGCAGGAAGCCTGCATGGACCACTGCTGGCCGAGCTGCCTGCAGGGGTTCAGGAGTGTCCCTGTTCAGGCCCAGCCTGTGGCTCTTCAAGAGCCATAGGTTGACACAGAAGGGTAAAAACACCCCATTGAAGGGGGTTGTCATTTAGGTGGGGGGCTTGCTTTGGTTGAAGAGTTGGTGGCAGAGCTGGTGTGGGTGCATGGGTGCTCGCTGGACCTAGGGAAGATGGGAATGGGGGTGGGACTGCTCGCCTCTGCCTTACGGACTCTGTTTTCCCCACAGGAAGACTGCGAGTTTTACCTCACGGTGCAGCGGTTCATCGTGCTGCCCATGGAGAGGCAGAGTTTGGACTCATCCAATGGGTATGGCCCATGGGGAAAGTGGGGGGGCTCTGCTCAAGGGGGCTTCCTCATCTTCTCAGAGTGGGAGTCTTGGTGTGATCTGGTTGTGGTGGGGACTTTTTGCTCCTTGTAAGAGGAATTATCTCTGTTGCAAGCTGTGAAGGAAGGTGGGGATGGAGAGGGAATTGGTAACTGGCTTCTCCCCTGCTGCAGGAACCAGGAGCCCTCTGTGCTGCAGAAGATCAAGGAGCTCTGGCTGTAAGTACAGGGCTGGCCATTGCTGGGGGAACTACCCAGGCACTGTGACAAGAGGGGGCAGGCTCTGAGCGGGGTCAGAACAGGCTGGCAAGGGCAGGCACACGTTACGGCAGCTCCTGGTTAATCTGTGGGTTGCCCTGCTCCAAGTCATGACAGAGCTGAGTAGAGCATGCAAAGTGAGATCCTGGTGATGCAGAGGGCTCAGCCCAGCCTCTTCCTCTGAGCTGGCAGGAAACACCCATAGGGAGCTTTGCTCCTTCCAGCCATGGGCAGTGTGCCCAGGGGGGTGAGCCCTGCACAGCTCATTTCTAACTCCGCGCTTGGAGACCCAACTCTGGAGGTCTTCAGAGGTCTCCATCATTGCATCTCCAGGATGGGTATTCATGGGATACTGAGCGGTGGCTGGATCTGGCACCCAGTGGGGAATCCACTCCTTCCACAAGCTGCTGCTTCCCAAGCCTGGGTACTTGGTCTGCGACCAGGAACTGTCAGAGGCTGCTGAGCTGTGTGCGCTCCAGCCCTGACCTGGCTTTGTCTTCTCCTTGGTCATTGCAGGAAGAGTCTCGCTGTGAAGAATGCTCCCAGCTCAGGTAAAGGGATGTGGGGGGCATGTGATGCTCTGGTGGGGCTCCTGGTTCTCATCAACTTGGTCTGTGTTAGGCAGAGATAACACAAACCTGTCCAGATCTCACAAGGCAATGTCACTAAGCCCAAAGCAAGGCAAGATGGTGCTGACACCTAAAGCAGCATGGGCCATTGCATGCCCATGCTCATGCTGGTGCTTCAGGACCTGTGTGGAGAGAGGAAAGATAGTTCCTAGAAGTAAAGGAAATGCAGGATTTTGTGTTTCCACAAGTTTTACTGCACATGATGATTATGCAGCAGAGTAAAAGCATTTGCAAGTGAGGCGTGCCTGTATTAAGGCATCTTCTCCACTGACGCTCGTGTTCTCGCTCCAGAGCCATCCATCTCTCAGCTGATCGATGCCATAGGACAGAACCAGCTGGAGATTTTGAAGGAAAATGCTGAGGAATGCTTGGATTTACGGCTGCCTGAGCAGACCCCAGCAATGGTAAAGGACGATGTTCCCGTCACCCTGTGGGAGGCAGAGCGCAAGAAAGAGGTTGGTCTGAGAGAGCTTGTGGTGGGGCTCCTGCTCCGGAGGGGGTGGGAGAAGGAAGGGGTCGGGCAGTGGGCAGAGCTGGAGGTTTGCTGGGGCGAGAGATGGCGTTCAGCTACAGATGGGCTCCTGCAGGTAGAGTGCGACTGCCCAGTGAAAACCACGTAACGTGTCTCATTTCAGCAGGGTGAGCAGATCTTCACAGTCCCGACAAACACTCTGCTGATCCTTTTTGAGGAGGAGACAGTTACTTGTGATGCTTCCAAGGCAGGTCAGTGTGGGGTAGGAAGGTGGGTAATTCAACATCCAGGCATGCAAAATAAAGGGCTCCCTGGGGTAGGGAGAAGATTTCCTTCACTCCGGCTGTGCAGCATGCTAGGATGCCATCAGCCGTGCCCCTTTTATTGCAGGCACAAGCAAAGCACCTCCTGAGAAGATCAGCAAAGAGACAACGGTGCCAGGCAACCTGAGTGTTGTGTCCCAAGCCAGCCGTGAGTAGTGGGACCTCCAGATCCCATCCAGCCTCTTGGTAGTTCCCTCTGGGGCAGACTCAGCCCATCTTCTCCTTGGATTAAGCAGAGGAGGTACCAACATGCCTGCATTTTTGGGAGATCAGGACTTGAGCGGGCAGGGAGTGGTCCCAAGTCCTGCAGCCTCCTGAAGCTGAGCAGCTTCAATTCATTGTGCTGGGAGCACAACAAATTATTTTGTCCCTTTGATGCCATCATGGGGCCAGAGTCACCCGCATTTTGGGGTCTTCCTCCTGCCTGCCTGCTCTCTGGGCAGCATCTGCCTTTCCACTGCCCGCCCCAGGGGCTGGCTGAGGTGGATGGAGTCTGACTGGAGTACACCCCAGTTTTGGCTGAAGAGGGTTCTCAGAGCTCTCCTTGAGTGCTGTCTCTGAGAGCCCGTGCACAGTTCCTTGTAGCCGCTGCAGGGTTGGGAGCAGCCGCTTATCTTTGCCAAAATTAATGCCCCAACTTGGTCATTGCAGTCGCAGAGTCAGCGGACTGGTCGGACAGCTCGGAGGACTACCTGGACAACCCCTGGGACACGCTGCCACCAGTATCTTTGACCCTGAACTCTTCGGATGGTGAGTCCCCATGCCCCAGGCTGTCCAGCCTGCTTCGCCAGCAGGAGACAACCCCCACTCCTCTCACTGGGGGACCATATAATTCATCCTTGATGCTGGCTTGCTTTCCCCTGGCGAAAAAAACAGTGCTGAGGTGTTCCCGTTGCCCTGTGCCTGCATCGTTCCAGCTCAGATGCTCTCCTGCCCAACCCAATGCGCTGAGGCAGATCCCACCCCCTGCCCAAGCCGACCATGCCTTTTCTCTTACCAGAGCAGACCTTTCAACATGACCTTTCACCAAAGACCCAGCAAGACGTGGCTGCCGACAGCAACACCCCTGACCTGCTGGAACCATGCGGCCAGGACTGTGCTGGGGGCTTGCCGCAGGGAGAGCTGGTGCAGGCCTCTCCCTCCCTGCTCTGCTCCTACAGCCATACCGGTCTGGTGGAGACCGACACTGTGGAGGCAACGTCTGCTGCGGAGGCAGTCGGCGATGCCCCCTGCCTTGCGCAAAACCCACAGGTATCGGGGGGCTCTCAGGCCCCCCAGCCGTCTCTTCCGACTTCTCCCATCTCGCCCAGCAGCCGCTCGCAATCCCTGCCTGAAGAGATGCCACAGAGGGAGCAGGCAGACTCCAGTGGCACAGCTCTCTCTCCAGATACGTTGGAGCATGGTCCGGCTTGTGCCAGCACCCAGGGAGGAGATGCTGTGAGTGCCAAGAGGAAGCTGCTGGCAGAAGACAGCGAGGCGCTGCCGGCCCTTGGGACACAGCAG
>NW_010162175.1:3136-6075 GCF_000695765.1 Mesitornis unicolor | reverse complement strand
TGCTCCAGGGAGCAGGTAAAGAGACACGGGTGGGAGGGTGGAGAGCGTGAGCACACAGAGTGCGAAGAAGAGCAGAAAGGAGGAGACGGGGCTGCAACGTGGAAAGGAGCTCTTGGAGGAGGAGGAGGGAGCGGAAGCATCCCCAGTGAGCAGTTGTAGCTCCAGGCCAGAGCAGCACAGACCTCTGCAGCCGGTAAAGATGAAGCAGCTGGTGGGGCCCCTTGGGGGTGGTGTCCAGGCAGGTTCTCTGTGGCCCCCCACCACTGGAGTCCCTCCTCAAGGCCTTTCCTCCCCTGGCTGGTGGGGCTGGGGAGGCAAAAGCAGGTGTCGACGTAGGTGGTGGCCCTAACCCTCCCCAGAGGAGGATCTGGGGCCTGGGGTGAAGATGTTGAGCCTGAGCTGGGTGGGAACCAACACTTGTTGGAGCATCTTCCAGCTCTCTGGGTAAAATAAGATGGAAAGAGCAAGAAATTATAGAGTGAGGGACCCCAGAGTTTCCCCTAGGGATACCAGGGTCTTGGGCTGTGTGGCAGGGCTGTGCTCTGAGCTTTGGTGATGGGGCAGACCAGCCTCACCTTCCTCCTTCTCTTTGCTTCTGCAGTTCGTGAAGGAGCCGGTTCAGTACAAATACAAGGCACCAAGCCCTGAGCTCTGTAAACGGGTGAGATCTGTCAGGTCAGTGCAGCAATGGCTTCCTATCGCTGTCCCTTGCTCCCCCCATGCAATGCTGGCATCCCAGCAGTGGGTCGCCAAACTCTGCCTTACCCCTTGTCACTGGACACATGGCGTGTCTCCAGCTGGGTCACTCCTCACTGTGGCCTCTCTGGTCTGGTTTTGCAGGATCTCGAAGGCGATGCTGTCCTGGGCATGCTGGATACTCATGGGCAAGGACATGGACTCAGATGTGGACTCCTGAACCCAGCCTGCCCTTCGTTTCTTCACTGATTCAGGGCTGCCTGGGACAAGCAGCTGGGAGAGGGTTTGAGGGGGACACCAGGATCCCCATCCCCAAGGGGCCTGCTGAGTGGGTTGGCCTGGCTGTAGAGATTCTGGGGATGTGACCTGTTGAAGGCCAGCACCCTCAGCACTGAGAGGGGATAAAAAGCATTCCATTTTTCCCTCTCCATCATTTCCAAACGCCTTGCCCTGGTGAGTGGGGACAAGAGGTGACCCAGTGCCACCGTAGCAGGGGCAGAGGTCCCACACCCTGATCCCCATTGCAAAGGCAGTGCAGGAGTTTGGATGTTTTATTGATCGATTTTTAGGTAGGGTCCTGCACTGTTCATTACAAAAAATATCCCGCAGGGTTATGCTGTAGAAGTTAAAAATAAAAATTGTATATTTTTTAAATACACAGCTCTTGTATTAAAAACAAAAAGAAAAAAAAAAAGCATCATCTTGCTGCTTTGTCGTAAACATCCGTGTACAGAATGCGCTTGGTCCGGGAGCAGAGGGCAACACAGGAGAAAGCCGCTTGGGTGTTGGGGTGATGCCAGTGCTGTCGGGAGAGCTGGGGGGATGGCACAGCTGGAGCTTGACTGCAGAGCTGGGTGCTGAAACGCAATGGGCCCCAGTCCTGAAGATGGAAGCCTGCATCTTGAGGGGCTGGAGAGAGCGGTACCCCCGGGGTGAGGAGCTGGAGAGGTTGGAGGGCCCTGGTAACGCTTGCTAAAAACAGCAGACTGCCACGGCCTGCCCAACTCCTGCCCAAAATCAGCTCCCCCCACAGAGACCATCATGGGAAGGCGATGCTGCTCAGCACATCCCAAGGGCTCCAGCACGGTCCCTGGGCCTGCCTGCTCTCCTGGGTGATGCTGGTGGCCTGGCCGTCCCCACAGTGAGAGGTGAGCGGTGCCATCGGTAGCCAGCCCCACGGCCGCATCCACGCCAGCCCAGTACGGAGCAGACTTGTGCCCCGGAGCTGCCAATCACCCCGGCACCATGCGCTTGCTTGCAGGGTTTTATTGGGAACAGTGCGGCAGCATGCAGGGGCTTCACTGTCCCAGGGCTGGCTCCCCCTGGCCCGGCACCGGACGTCTTTGGTCTATGGCTGCTGAGTCTTGTGCATTCGTAACAGTTTGTGCCGGGGCTCGGGGCTGCTCGCCTTCGGTGCCCGCTCCAGCCTGCAGCTTCTCCAGCCTGGGAGGGGGGCAGTCCTGTGGTGTGGGACCTAGAGGGGTGATGGGTGCTGGTGTGAACATGGGGAGGGATCCCCTAATACCCCCAACACCCACTTGAGCAGGGGGTCCAAGGGATTGGGGAGCGTCGCATCTCACCTGCGGCATCCGAGGAGGGTCTGGGCTTATCCTCTGGTTCCGGGAGGGAGTCGTGCTTGGTTCTGCGCTTGAACACAGGCGACCGCCGCAGGCGCAGGGGAATGGTGGCGGCTGGGGGAAAACACAAGCCAGCCCTGCATTACGGTGGGTGCAGCTGCTGCAGCCCATCCCAATACCAAGAGCCCCTCAGGATCTTCTCAGTGTAGGGATGGGAATCGCTGCATCCATCACCCCAGCACTGTGGGTGGCCACCAGCCAAGAGACAACACTACCATGTGTGTGAATGCCACCATGTCACCACTTGCTTCCTCTGGCATAGGGTGCAAGGGGGATTTGGGGTCCCACTCCAGCTCCCACTTACTTCCCAGCTCTGCCGGGCACTCAGGCTCCCTGAGCTGCTCCTCATGGACGGACACAGCTCGGCGGCCGGTCCCCCGCGGTGCCGCCAACCGCGGCGTCAGCCAGTTGTCTGGAAAAGCAGTGAGGAGGTGATGATGTGGGGGGACCCACGCACCTCCAACCTTCTGGTAGACCCTCATCAGTACCCAGCGCTGAGTGCTTGGGTCCCTGCTGCCCCCTGTTCCCAAAAGGCTCTGGGAACACAGATGGAGGACCCCGTTGGCTGCTTGCTCATCCCTACCTTCAGTATCAGGAGGCGTGGGC
>NW_010162175.1:1547-2820 GCF_000695765.1 Mesitornis unicolor | reverse complement strand
GGTGTTGGGAACCACCTTGTGGCCACCCCGGAGACTGAGTGTGGGGGTGGGTTTCCATCCACCATCACCAGGGTTGGGCACCTTGGGCCACCAAAGTCGCCTTCGGTGAAACTCTGTCTGGGTGCTGTGCCCACCAGTCCCCACAAGCCCCCATCCTCACATGACGCTGATTGGTGCTAGGAGAGGGGACAGAGTGACCCCCCTGGCAACCATCAGTGACCCACCTGTGGACACGGAGTGCGTGCGGGCCTTCAGGGAGGGGGGCGAGTCTGCAGAGCTGTCCACGATGTCCCCTACAAGTACAAGCCATGGGCAGCATCAGCACCCTGGGGTCTGCCCTGTGCCACCAGCACCATCAGCATGGTGGGACCGAGAGCTGGGAGCTCGGGGGGACCTGCCCATGCCCACCCCATGGGTGCCCAGCTGGGTGGGGTCAGGGTGGGGAGGACGCAGCCCCTCACCGTCTGAGCCAGCTTTCTTGATCTCGCTGTCTTTGCTCTGCAAGAAGAAAGAAACCTGGTAAGGGGAGGGTGGCAGGTTGGCAGCACCTTCAGGGATGATGGGTGCTGCTGGGCTCTGGGGTGCCCGCAGCTATGTTGGGCCCCTGGCAGAGTTGGGTGACAGGACAGGGGCCACAGGCAGTGGTGGCACAGAGCTGGGTGCTGCTGGACCCATCCAGGGGACCCTCATCCCATAGATCACCACCTCTGCCCTCCCTTTGGGTGCAGGATTGATCCCAAAAGTGGAGCCACTCCCCACCTGCTGCTTCTTGCCCTCGGTGGCCGGGCCCTTGGTGACGCCGATGCGGTGGAGCATGACCTGCACACGCTGCTCGAAGGAGCCGGGCAGCTCCCCCTCGCTCTTCTCCAGGTGTCTCTTCTGTGGGACAGACACAGCCCTGCCAGGGGGGCAGCACCCACCTAGAGGGCACCCTCCTCCCCAACCCCAGCCATGCCCCCAGGGCACCATAGCATGGCCACAACCCAGTGGGGATGTCCCCAGCCATCTCTTCCTGGTGTCCCCATGACCCTGCCTCCAGCACCCTCTGGGTGAGCCAAACAGCAGGAGGTGGCTCAGTGACAGCGACAGAGCTTACCTTGTCATGCCTGACCCCCAGCGCATCCTCATCCTCCCCAGGCAGCAAGATGAGGGACTGGGATTTGCCCTCTCGTGAGTACTTGGGCCGGATCCTGCGGGCAGAGTCGGGGGTCTGGCAGTGCTCGGGCTCTGCCCGGGGCTCGGCAGGGGGGCCCCCCCCCCCCTGGTTTCACAC
>NW_010162175.1:0-1487 GCF_000695765.1 Mesitornis unicolor | reverse complement strand
CTGGGGACGGCAGGGCCACCCTCAGGCTCCTTCTCACACCTCGAGCCCCGGCTGGATTTGGGTTTCTTGAAGGCAAAAAAATTCCCAATTTTCTTCTTGAGGGTGCGGGAGCCAGAGGAGGCCAGAGGGGCTGATGCTGGGCAGGTCCTTGGAGCCGTGGGGCTGGGGAGAGATGAAGCATTGGGAATGGTGAGCTCCAGGCTGCCGAGGGGTTCGGAGTCACTTCCACCCCACCCCAAAGGGAGGGATCCAGACCCCAGACACCCTCCACCCAGCAGCATTTATGGAGTAGGTGAAATCCTGGGGTTTGGTAGGTGCAGGGGACCCTGGGCAACCCCTGGCAGCTCCTCTGGGATGAGCCTCTTGGCAAAGAAGTCCTCCAGCCCCTCGTCCACGCGGGTGATGCTCCTGTCCTCGCTGTTCTCACAGGCCATGGGCTGCACCTGTGAGCAAGCACGGCCATCAGCCTGGTACAGGGGCAAAGACACCCCCCCGAAACATGCACCATGCTGTCCCCATGGGAAAAGCCTTTGGCAGGGATGCATCTGCCATCTGAGCTCCAAGGATGGGACACCTGTGCTGCTGGTCGTGGGTGATGGAACGGTGACCTGCGTGGACCTGCATCTGCATCCTTTAAGCTGGGGCTCATCCTCAAGTCCACCCTGGGAGTGCCACCATAGCCTGCATGAAGGCCACCCACTCCATCCCCATGGTAAAGTGGTTCATGCCATGGCCAAGCCTTCCTCCTCAGCACCTTCCTCGCCCCAGTCTGTGGCACCGCATCAGTGGCTTCCTCCCGACGAGAGGGAGGCGCTTCCCCCATCGGTGGCATTTCAATCCATAACGACTTTTCATTACAGCTGGATTGATGCCGCTCCAGAAGCGTTCCAGCCATCCGAGAGCTGCTCTCCCTGTCACATCGCATCCGTCAAAGCCTGTCTTCGCTCAAAGCTTGGCCAACCCTCGGTGCTGTGCATGCCCATCCCACCACAGAGATGTGCCAAGGTGGTAGCCCCCCAGCTCCTGCTTCTCCTTCAGCCCCACAGCAGCACTGGTGGTACTGGTCCCACCATGGTCCAAGGGCAAGCATCACCGTGCAAGCCAGGGTTTTCCAGCAGGTGGAAGGATCCAGCTGCATCACGGTTGCACAGGGACAAGGTGATCCCAGCAGGATTCAGCCATGGGGACAGTAGCAGAGCCAGACTCTCCACCGACTACACTCAAAAGTTTCTTTTCTTTTGGGAAGGGGGCTGCAAAGACAGGATCCCTGAGTGCTTGCCCTTTTGGTGGGGGGGCGGGGAGGAAAGGCCAGGCTCCACAGCTGGCCTCAGCAGCATCACTGGGAGCCACCACGGCCACCGGCACTTGGGGGCTGATGAGTTTTGGATAGGGGAGAGCAAATTGGGCGCAGGAGGAGAGAGGCAGCCAGAGCCATTGCCAAACGCACTGGCCCTCTGCACCCAAACTCTGCGGGTTTTTTCATCCCC
>NW_010162174.1:0-5544 GCF_000695765.1 Mesitornis unicolor | reverse complement strand
ATATATATATATATATGTGTGTGTATATATAACAACAAATCTGTCTAGGGAAGCAGAACAGCAGTTGATGCAGCATTTTCACTTCTTCACCGATCAGCATTTCAAAATTATCTGTTGATGTTTTTAAATTATCTGTGAGGAATATCTCTAGGATCAAACTCCTTAAAATTGGGGTATTTTCAAAGTGAATGTTTCTGACAAATACTGCACCGCTGGCATTACTGATGTGTCCTGGAATAGGGACCAAGCCTTTGGCTGTTGCAAACAGTAACGATCACGTTGACATCAACAGATGATGGAGGTAGCTGAATTAATCTAAAATTAGGTACAATTAATAGCAACTGACGCTGACGTTACATAGCACTGTGTATCTATGCGGTCATTTGAGGAGAGAGGAACTCAGCTGCGTTTCACAGGAAGAGAAGGAAGAAGCATATTTGGGGAATAGCTCAAATAACTACTTCTATTTGCGTTTCCATACCAACCTCTCCCGTCTGCTAAAGGAAATAATCAGTGGGGCTGGCAAAAATGTTCCTAAAGACTTGGAGGCGGGAGTAGTTCCTGAGCAGCCAGGCCTGGGCGGCGCTGCCATCGCAGGCCTCCACCGTGGGCCCGCGGCTGCCGTCCTCGCCCCCTCGCGGCCCCCCCCCGGGGCCCCGCGGCTGCCGTCCTCGATGCTGCTCAGCGTCAGGCACGACTGCGTGATGACGTGCAGGAACGTGTGGGTCTGCACAATAGAAAATGGGGGAAAAATGAACGGAAACGGTGAAGGCAAAGACAAACAACGGGAAAAGCAACAGAGTGACCCACAGCAACGAACGGACAGAGCTAAGAGCGCGCTTAGGGGAATTACTGATGGATGATTGTCAGCGCTCCGCTGTCAAACTGGGCTGGCCCACGCACACAGCACGTACAGGAATAAATATATTTGTCAACTAAGCTTCAGTTTCCCAAAAACTGGCCCTGGCTGTGCCCCTGAAAGCCCTGTATTCACACGCTGCCTTCCTGCAGTCGCTAATTCCCATCGCTCAGCAAGATTTGGGCAGTGATGCTGCTTCTACCGCTGCAATATCCTGCCCTAAACATCCTGAAGCTTACTCGAGCATTACTAAATTAAAAATATCATGAATTAAACATTTGCATAGATGGAGATAAGCATTTTTGATTTTTTTTTTTTGCCAACTACCATTTCAGCTCTTTTTTTATGGCTAAACTGAGATGAGGGGAGCTTTTATGTCCCCAGATTTTGCCCGGTGACCATGGTGGTACCCAGGGTTGGTGCTGCCTGGGGATGCTCCTCCTGCATCCCGGCCCCCGTTGGCCACCCCCTCACCCACTCCATGAGGGAAAAAAGTGATGGAGCGAGGGTTTCTGTTGGCAGCTCAAGGATAAAAACGTTCAAGATCATTTTGACATAATTACAGCTAATCTGGGATTAGGCTTTTCATGGAAATCATCTCGGAACGAATCGTTCAGCCGCCTTTTTTGTTGTTGTTTTGTTTGGTAAGGGGAAAAAGTAAAGTACATCTAAAGAGGCCACTAAAAATATCAAGAACAAATGTCCTTATAATGTCACTTTGAGTAACCAGCGTGAACATCAGCGCTTGTTTTTGTTTCATTATGTATTATTGCTCCGTGTTCACTTCTGTCTGCTCTTCTTTTAAGGGAAAACAGAGGTACCTAAATAAGCGGCTTGGAAATGTAACGATCTCTCTGTATTGCACGTTTCTATCCTATTAAACACCCAAATTTAGTAGATTCTTCACACGGACATAAACAGCACTAAGCGTTCTTTTGGAGTATCTGACATGGTTTTGGTAATGTGGTACATGAGAATTTAATTTCTGCACATCAGCAAGGCTGCACTACAGAAAATCTATGGTAATGGAAGCAAGAGCTCATTTATCCCCTTTGCTCACTTTATTAAACATCATTTTCTAGGAAGGGAATGAAAAAACCTACAAAGTTTTCCCTGCTCCTTTCTAAAGGACTCAGAAAGAAAATAAGACTAGAAATAAGACTGCAATTTATAGAATAGATTATGGGCCATAACCTCTTATGGTAGAAGTTAATGAGAAGACTGCAATCTATGGGAATATTCAAATGATGGGCCATAACCTCTTATGACCAAAGTTATTTGCTGGTGCTCTGCGGGTACCAGCATCCACACCAACCCCAGCATCCACCTCCCACCAAATCCCTTTCAGGACAGGATCTCAGTCTGATATGGATATTCCATGTAAAATAACGGCAGTCTGACCCCACACAGCAACCACCTGAATAAATAAGGCTTGGGAGGTGTCTATGGGAAGGCACTAAGTCACGTTTGCACGGCACTGCTAGAGAAGCAAGAGCTACCCTAGGGTTTGGTGGAGGGGCTGCAGGCATCACCCCACTTACCTCAAAGCTATATTCCCATTTACCAATGGACTGGTGGATGGAAAGGGGGGAAAAAAGAAATTGGAGTCAAACGGTGACTCAGGAAACTCTTTGTGAAGATCTTCATCTCTCCAAAATTCAACAGCTTTGCATGGCTACTGTGTTTAGTGACGAGTAACAGTAACTACACAAGATCAAATCCTCTCTATTTGGTGTGCCCTTAAATACCATTAACATCTTGTGCAGGTAACAGCTTCCTTTTAGACTATATAAATATTAATATCAATACCAGACTCCCTTCTTTTTCTTCTACAGGTAACATCTGAATAATTTTAAATCCATGTCCTTTTCTTCAATGATTTTTTTTTCAGTGACACAACCTGTGGCCATCTGCTAATACTCAGTATTTTCTATTCAGTGATTTCCCTTTCCAGCTCAGTCTCTTCTCAGTGGCTGAACTTGCTCAAACCAGCAGCACGGTTTAACAACAGTGTGCACTGCTACAAGTGATCAGCACAAGGCCACTGTCTCACCATGGGGGCTGTGTCTGCACCTACAGGAGGAGCAGACCCAACCCTGCCCAACCAAGGATTGCATCCCACACACACCATACTCAGTGGAAAGCCCAGGGATCCCCAGGGGCTGGACCCTTCCAGCTTGGACCCTTCCTTCCCTCTCCACCCCTGCAATGGCCCAAGGCCCAGCAGACCCTGCTGCTTGGGCTGCCTCTCATCCTGAGCCCTGTGTTCCTGCATCAGCTCCCACTGCTGCTGGGTCCACACTGGGACTTTTCCAGTGCTCCCAGAGCCTCTGGTGCTGTCATTGTCATTGGGGGAGAATTTTATATTGGTTTTGTAGATATATTTGTACATATCTGTATATATTCCATTATTTTCCTATTTACATCATTATCCTGTAGTATCAGTATTACTGTTTCATTAAACCTGTTGTTTTCTTTCCCAACCCGTAAAGTCTCTCTCCCTTCTTCTCTTTTCTCTTCCCTTCTGGGGAGGGCAGAGGGGTTCACAGAGAGCGTCTGGCCAGGAGTTAGTGGCCACCCCAGCCCTAAACCACGACAATTCCACTTCTAAATAGGTAAAGAAATGTAAAAGTGAGGGCAATTTCACTGGGAAAAAAAACCCAAATGAACAGGCACAAGCGATTCAGACAACGTGCTGCAACTGGTTCTCTGGAAAATGAAAATAAATTTAAAAATTACAAGCCAGCTTTTTTCTAAATACACAATAAATCCCAACACTGTCATCACAGGGACGTTTGCAAGCTGAGATCAGAATGTGCACAAATACAATTGTTAATAAAAATATTCTGTCAATAAATAGAAAGGTACATAGCACAACGGGCTGTGTTTTATACCCAGAACAGACAGCAAAACCCTCACCCTTATGTAGAAAACCAGTGTATTTCTTTTTTATGAGCTCCATCTAACGGCTGACTTTGTTTTTACACAGCTACAGAGAAATCTTCCATGGTGGATCTCTTATGCTGAACTTAACAGAAAAAGACAGCAGGTATCCAACGTTAAAAGCAAGAGAGAGACTATTTGGTGAAAAGAAATTGAGCTTTTCATGCAGAAAAGTGAAAGCAGCTATTGCTAGGAAATGTTGAAAAATGTAGGGTTTTTTAAATTTAAATTTAAAAAAAAATTTAAAAATGTTTTTCAAAATGCACTTATTTTTCAAATGCCAGTATTTCTCTAGTTTTGCAGGATTTCCCTAATTTTGCAGGACTTTCCTGCCTTTTTAGCCATGGAAAGATGCCAGCATCCTTAAGCTGAGAACAGCAGAGCCATGGGGGCGCAGCCAATGTTAAACCTGTGCTCAATGAGGAAATTCATTTTCAGTCGCCTGGGCCCCAAATATTCAAAGGCAAGCGTCCACAGTATCATATTTTGCTGCTGCCGTGCTGTCTACACTGATTAAAAATCATTTATCACCCACGTGGAGCAGTGAAACGCATCAGGATATGAGATCTTGCACCTCAGGTGTTCACTGCAGGCATGGACATCCTCAAAAATACCTGAAAATTATCATTATAAATTATCAAAATATTGTTATCATCACGCATCTTGTGCAAGGAGGAAAAGAACCCTTGCTATTAAAGAGAAAATGGGTTTAAATTCAAATGCTGACCTCAAGAACATATTAAAAGTTACCAAATAAATTGCATCTCAATGGTAAATATCATTGTTTTCTACCTGGCAGTTGGGTTTTATGCAAGGACAGGTTTGTATGGATTTTTCTTACCATAACTTATCAAAACCATCCTCTCCTAAAGAAAATCCTAATACCTTTGAGTGAATTTCACCACGTAAAATTGCACATTCACATTGCAGAGCAAAAGCTTAAAATGAATAATTTTCATTTTCATCCTCTGTTTCCCATCTCATTTAAAATGAAGAATTTTTCAGTCATAAAATACCGAGATATTTACACATAATTCATGTTAATTTTACAAGCTCTCCTTAAGCCACCGAATTCCTTTGAACTGCTCTCTCAAAACCCATGACACGTGGTGGTGTCAAACTAAAGAGGTGACAAGGATAATTAAACACAACCTAAATCCAGAGTCAATATTCTTCAAGGAAAAATAAAATAAATCTTGCTTTTTACTTAATTTATACTAAAAATGCAGGATACTTCTTGAAGTTTGTAAGAACACAAGACAACACCAGCTACTAGAAATGGGTTTTTTTAAACAATAATTGCCTCTAGATTTTATTTTTAGAGGAAAAATTTGGTGTTTTTTTGGTGAAAATCCAATTTAAAACCTGGAAATGAGCTGAATTTGCACTGCTATAGCAGGGCAGGAGATGCCATTGGCACATCACGGCACAAATAAATAACAATAATTAAATAAACTGCCGGGTACCTCGGCATCGTACTCCCAGAGCTGGTTGCCCCTCATGTGGTGGCACTTGAGCATGGTGACGGGGCCGTTCAGCCTGGAGACGTCCAGGCACAGGTCGTCCGTGCGGATCTCCTTGTCGGCCGTGTAGGAAAACACCTGGGGACACAGAACAATCGTGGGGACACGGGGTCAGCAAAAGTCTAAGAGTAAATACCATATAATATTACATATAGATGTGTGTGTGTATATCTATAAAATAGATATATAAAATATACCTATTGTGTGTGTATATATATA
>NW_010162173.1:298-2970 GCF_000695765.1 Mesitornis unicolor | reverse complement strand
CCAGCCTGTCCAGATCTCGCTGGATGGCATACTGATTTCCTCACTAAAGCAGAGGGTCTAAACCTCCTAAAGGTGCTATTAATAACACACAAAAGTCACATTTTATTACGCGCCTTTGCCAGCACTACTTGTATTTTCTAAGCATTTACCGTATTCTAGTCCCTGTAACTGGATTAATAACAGCACAACAGCCTTTATGGCATAGCTAGTCACAGCCTTCAGATTTATTATCTTTTTAATATCAGCCAACAGGTAACAAAAGGGTTCGCCCTAAAAATCGCAAAAGGGCATTTCCCCATGACCATCTGGTCACTACGCATGACATGCCAGCACTGTGAATAAACTCACCTGCACTTAAAATACTGCGCTCCTTCGTAGGTACCGTCGTGCTTTCCTCTCTGAGGATCATCCCATTCCACACCAAGCCAAATTCCTGAAAAATACGGGAGATACATTTTCATATTTATGGCTTCATACCCGTGGAAGTCCTGGTTGGAAGAAGAGATGCAAAGGCTGGGGGGGAGCAGCAACCTAGGGGAGTCGATCCCAAGGTGGCCCTGGGCTGGCCAATTTATACTTTTCATACCATAAACATCACATTCACTAAAAATTGGGGAGTTTGCTGGGGGTGGCCCTTCCTTCTTCCTCCTCCTCTGCCTCTCCCTCCTGCTCCCTCTTCTGCGGCTGACATCTCAAAAGGGACTTGTTTACAGTCCTAACCCTGAGGCCTGCTCCCCCACAATATTGGCTAAGTATAACTCTGCTGGATCCTCTCCAGTTTATCCACATCCCTCCTGAACTGGGATGGTCCCACACCACATACATTACTTCAAGTGCAACCTTATGGGAACCTCTGCCCCTGCTGCCGTTGGTTTGCTGGCCATGTTCATCGTTCCGAGGTACCCCAGTACAACGCCCATCCTGCCTGTGACAAGAGCTCGTTGTTGGCTCACGTTCATGGCATCACCTACTGTAACTCTCAGGTCTTTTACAGCAGGCCCTGTGGGTTGCTGCTCCCCAGTCTGTACGGATACGCATGTTTATTTCTCACTACATGTAGAAACTGATCCTTCTTGAATCTCTTAGGCCCAAACCTAAAGGTCGTAAAGCTTGCTCTGGATTGCAGTTCTACCTCTTGTCACATCAGGCAGTTGAGGGAGAACGCTGTTTCTTATCTCAGACACTGGAGACTGTTTTAAACAATAGAGGCCCCAGCGTTTATTTCTGTAGTGCTCACATATTACCAGGTATCAAGTCATTGATTACCACTTTTCCACTTGACAGATCTGCAGACTTTCGACCCACTTAACAGTCCATTCACCTGGCTTGTGCTTCCCCAGCTCCCAGATAAGATTCTTTCTAGAGACACTGTTAGAAGCCAAGGAATATTACATCTCCTGTTCTCCCTTTGTCCCAGTCACATCATCACAGCATGTAATTAGGTTTGCACAACTTGTTCTTCTTCACAAGTACCAAATATTCCCATCTATCACCTTGTCCTCCATAGGCTCAGAAATCACAGAATCCCAGAATCACAGAATCCCAGACCGTCAGGGATTGGAAGGGACCTCCAAAGCTCATCCAGTCCAATCCCCCTGCCGGAGCAGGAACACCCAGATGAGGTTGCACAGGAAGGCGTCCAGGCGGGTTTTGAATGTCTGCAGAGAAGGAGACTCCACAACCTCTCTGGGCAGCCTGGGCCAGGGCTCTGTCACCCTCACTGAGAAGAAGTTTCTTCTCCAATTTCAGTGGAACCTCCTGTGTTCCAGTTTGTGTCCGTTACCCCTTGTCCTATCATTGTTTGTCACCGAGAAGAGCCTGGCTCCATCCTCGTGACACTCACCCTTTAAATATTTATCAACATGAATGAGGTCTCCCCTCAGTCTCCTCTTCTGCAAACTAAAGAGCCCCAGCTCCCTCAGCCGCTCCTCAGAAGGGAGATGCTCCACTCCCTCCATCATCTTTGTAGCCCTACGCTGGACTCTCTCCAGCAGTTCCTGTCCTTCTTGAACTGAGGGGCCCAGAACTGGACACAATATTCCAGATGTGGTCTCACCAGGGCAGAGTAGAGGGGGAGGAGAACCTCTCTCGACCTACTAACCACCCCCCTCCTGATACACCCCAGGATGGCATTGGCCTTCTTGGCCACAAGGGCACAGTGAAATGGACTGGTAAGACTCTTCAGCCAGCTGAGCTGAGCCTTATTTGTCCCATAAGTTTAGGTATGTTATCAGAGGAGCACCTAGTCTGCTGATCTGCTGCTGCCTGTGTCTCTCCTTCCCAGACTACGCCAGTACGCAATAATCAGACCAGTCGTGAAAACTAAGGGGAAAAGGATGCGCTAAGATCTTTCTGCTGTAAGAGAAAATGTAACCGATTTCAACCAAAAGTACTTCTTACACTCCTTGTGAGCACCCTGACTTCTAAAGTACCCAGCAGCTTATCTAGATTAGAAGTTGTCATATTTACACAAAAACAAGGAATAAACAATTTGTAAATTGCCACAGCCGACAATTGTTTTTTAAGTTCAGAAGAAGGTAACTAGAATTTTGAAACCAACCACTAAAGGTAAAGGTTATTTACTCCTGGGATGCTCACCCGCGGTGGGGGGCACACCGCCAACGTAGCGCACGGTCCCGTACTCCGAGCCGCACAGAACCCTCCGGCCCAGC
>NW_010162173.1:0-215 GCF_000695765.1 Mesitornis unicolor | reverse complement strand
CAGCACACAGCCGCGGCTTCCGTGAGCCCCTTGCCTTGCCGTGCTCTTACAGCACGCTGGGCTCCCGAGGCCGAGGTTTGCCCTCACGGCGGTACCCCCTGCGGCCTGCACAGGCAATGCCCTTGCCCAGGTAAGTGCCCTCACGCAGGGAAGTGCCCCCCCACGCAAGTAGATGCCCCCTCACGCAGGGAAATGCCCCCTCACGTCCCCACACC
>NW_010162172.1:35744-39263 GCF_000695765.1 Mesitornis unicolor | reverse complement strand
TTTTTTTTTTTTTTCTTCTTCTTCTTTTCTTTTTGCTGTGCTTATTGGGAATGCTAATTAAGGGGGACGGGGGGAGGACGACAAGCACTTATTTTGCAAAGTTGGCAGCTGTCTTGCGGAGGGCTCTGCACCCCATTGCCGCGCCTGGATGTACCCCCCGGGGGCTGCGCGAAGTGCCCTGCGGCTCAGGGGCGTGTGGGGACCACGTTTGCTGTCACTTTAAGTCAGGCGAAAGGGATGCGGCGTTTTCCTGGGAATTGTGGCCAGCAAAGACACTTCGGTCGCGGCGAGGTGGTGAGAGCGGGAGGAGGGTCGCGTGTTTTTGGAAGGGAATAATAATAATAACAACAACAACAATAACAGCAGCTACAAAAGGAGAAGCATGATGAATAACTAGAAAATAATAATATAATAAAAAACAAGACCTGTCTCGGTTTCTTGACACTGCCTAGTTGGCGTGAAATGGATACAGGGCAAAACCTTTTGGATCACGAGCAAAGTGCAGAGCCGAATATAGAGCACAGTTGAAATGAGGCGCTCCCTCCGCGAGAAGAAGGAGGGCAGAGGGGGCAGATCTGGGGACGTTACAAGAATTGACAAATGTGAAATCTTTAATTTGATAAAAGAATGGGTTGGGGAGTGATGGAGGTGGTGGAAGAAAGGGGGTAGGCGTACAGGCATTCTGCAGGAGAGAAGTTGGATAATTGCAGAAAGAAAGCACTGAATTTGGTTATGTTGTAAATGTTTCTAAGGAGCTGGTATTGTACTTTGATGTCAGATAGACTGAACTATTTATATATTCACATGTATATAACACCTACGTGCACACACAGGGAAACGAATACACAGTATGTATGCTATATATATGTATTCTATGCAAAAGGTTGAGTCAAGAGACAAGCAATAGCAGTAGAGGTCAGTGGCTTTGGAAAGAAGTCACTGCTGCAATAAAATCCATATTTTATGGGGAGTTAAATGCAGTACTTTGTAAGTGCAAGTGGATGGTCATCTAAGTCACTCCTGATGACATTCAAGGATCAAGAAGTTTAATGACCAGAATTACTCCCAGCACGATGGCACAGCTGCTACTTTTATACAAATAGAGAAGATGGGGCACCTTTTTCCTTTTACTTGTGCATGGTATGGGATTTTAAAGTTCTGTTAGCACTGCATGGGAGATGGTGTAGCAAAAATTACTTACAGAGTGTGAGGTCAGTCCTTTCTCCAAATTTACTGTTCTTCTAGCACAGCTGGAACAGAAAGTACAGTTGTTCCTGTGTGTTCAGGAATCTGTGAGAATGGTACATACATCTTACATGTGCACTTCTTGAGCTACGTGCGCGAACATATGCGCAAGGAGAACACTACAATCAAGAGCAAGGTTATTTCCATCCTCTTTTGTCATAGGACCATATGCAATAGCACCCTGGAAATAACATAATTCCAAGGGAATAAAATTGCTCAAACGTGCAGACCTCTTTGGTTTTAATCAAAATAGACATAACTCTCCCAGTCAAGATAAAGGCTTATATCATGTGTTTGCTAGGCTGAAGTCTCTATTATGCAGTTCTGTGCAAAAGTGCTTGCATATTACTTAAAGCATTCCATAAAATTGATTAACATCTGTTCCTGAGCAATATAATGCTATGGGTAATGGTGCATCCCTATTCATTTCTTTTCTAATTCCTGTTTAAAGGTAATAAGTTTGCGTGTCACAGGAGAGTCGGGTAGAGCTTGGAGGCTTGTGATCAAGATCAAGTAGATTCCTTTATCATGGATATATACAGTTTTAAAGGCCTGGCAGCAATGACACAATTGGATAGCTCCTTTAAACGGCCCAAAGATGCTAATAAAGACTGCAGGGCTGAATCCCTTTTTCCTCTCCTCTCAGATGTTATATGACACAGCACCGGTAAATATATAATCTCATGCTTCTGGCTTTCAGCTGCACCATAATCTTTCTGGACATATTTCTAGTGGCTTGCAGTTGACTTTTGATATGGGGGAGGGAGGGGGAAAGCAGCCAGCCTTTTCAGAATAACGTAATCAGAGGCAGCAATACATCATTTCTTTTTTCAGGGAAAATGGCATTGATTCAGTCCTGTTGTAGTTCTCTGCAATTATCCTTTGCAGCCATTTAAGGAACTGGGGTCCCCGTAGGGACTTATTAGTCCCTCTAGGTATTTTAGTTTTCACACCACTTAACAGCTCTTGCATATCTCCATGCCAGCACTCTAAAGATTACATTTATAGTCGTGGTCATCATTTTCTAACCAAGTTGTTCAGCTAGAAGTATGCATCTTAACTTCTGACTCTTCCCCCCTCCTTCCCTCCCTTGCACAGCTCTCCCATGCAAACGGCTCAAGGCAGCCTTTCCTTTCATAAAGTTTGCATTTTGCCATCTGCTGTTTCAATAATATTTAGTTGAGAGACTTCCTTGAAAGCAAAACACACACGTTAAAAAAATGTTGTGGGGGTTTTTTTTCCCTCTTTTCTGCTGAGGATCTCAAAACTGTTTCAAACTTGATAGAAGTTATGAATGTGCCTGTACTCTCACCAGCTGAGATCCTGCCAGAGCACCTTCTCTCTGCCAGCAACCCTCTCTACTCAAGGGCACACTGGGTTCCTCAGGGCAGGATGCTACCTCCAGTCCACTGTTGCCTTGGGTCTGATACGTCATTTTTGCTTTGACTGAAGATTTCAGCACACCAATCTGCTGTTTGTTAATGGACTTCTGCAGTATTTCAGGAATCATTACTGGATTTTCCTGTGGATGCCTGTGCACTATGTAGTGGTCAAGCAGATCTAGAGGGCATCAACATTTATCTGTTGTTAAATTAAATGGTGGTCTCTGTCCATTGCTTAACTGAACTTTTTAGTGTTCCTTCTGCCCTTTGTTGACTACTTTTAAACTATGCTCCCTTTCTAGTGCAATCTTGTAGCATTATGGCTGGAGATGGGCAGGAAATTGCTTATGGATCTCCTTGGAAATGGTGGCTAATTACTAAAATGAAAGGTAGCTGAAATCTATAAAAATGAGAGGGTAGAATCTGTTGGAAACAGCAGGCCCCACTGTGATGGTGCCTCTTCTTGCATAATGGTTGCAATTTCTCTAGTGGCTCTGCTGCAATTATACCAGAATAAAGTAGAATTGGTTTTCAGTATCTTTTGATTATCATAAGCATGCGGAAAATGCCATGAAGGGGCTGCGCCTGGGAAGCTGGGTCTTAGGGAGGCTTCTTCATTAACCCCTTACAGACCTAGTTAGCTGCAGCAACTGTTCCGATTTCTTCAAAGGCTTTGCGTCATTTGGGGTTTACTTATTTTATCCTTTTTGTTTGTTTTGGTGTTTTTTTTTTCTGAATAGTTACTTGAGTTCTCAGCTCTCAGAAACAGGCAGATAAGCTCAGTTGTGATTATCCTGACTGCCACGTGGGGCCAAATTTAGGACCTTTTCAACAGAAACCTTTAAAGGGAGTCCCTGATCCTGCACATGAAGTGAACAGCTCTATGTGCTGC
>NW_010162172.1:12903-35713 GCF_000695765.1 Mesitornis unicolor | reverse complement strand
CCCTCTTCTGCTGACTCTATGCAAGATTCAACTTGCAGAATAAACACAGTTCTCAAGTTTAAATGTGTTCTGGTTGAGATAAAAATCCAGTAGAAGCTGGTTTGCTCATACTGCTTGCTTAGTCATGGCAGCCCTTTTCGAGGGGTCTGGAAAAACTGGGCTCTGTGAGGAGAGAGATGTTATGACATCTCTCCTTGTTCCCTTTGGGATGGGGAGAGAAGAGATGTATAGTGGATTTTAGAGCGATTAAATCCAGCTGTTACCTGTCTTTATTTACTTAACAAAAGGTACAGGGCAGGCTATTTGTCCCTGTCCCCGTTTTAAAAACACTCTCGAAGAATGCATAATAAATGCAAAACATCAGCAGAAAAAGTCATCCTCTCTGAGCTGCATTGTGAGTGACACTGCAGTGGAACTAGGTGGAGAAAGTGCTGGATAAAAGCATTTTTAAAGTTCAGGTTTGAGAGCTTCTCTTCACATCCATTTGGGTTTTTCTTGCTGTAACTCTTAGCCAAAAAGCTTCTCTCTCATCCTTGCCCAATGACTGGTCGGTATCTGTTGGGAGTCCATCCAGCCTCAGGTTCCTAAGGGCGCTGCTGTGTGCCCTAATCCTGATCGCCCATCAACAGCTTCCCCTCCCTATTCCAGGTAGAGTTATCCCTCCTTGTGCCCATGACCGTCTCCTGTACTGACTCCAGGTGTGGCTGGTTGCCAACATTTTCTTCCACTTTATTTGGTTTCCTGGCTGTGCACTTGGCACCCAAAGGCCCAAACAAATACTATGAATGTTTGTATTTATGCTTTTGTTTGTTTGTCAATAGGAGCATTCCTAGAAAAACTAGGATAACTGTAGTTCAGGACTATTTAGAGTAGTGTGAATTAATGTTACCGGTTGGTACATCCAGTCTCATAGAGCTGCCCACTCCTCCAAGTATTTTCCTCTTTCAAAATAAACCAGAAAAGACTGTTTTTTTCTTGCAGCTGCAACCCCCTTAGCAATGAAAAGGAGCAATGCTGATGGGCAAGGGAAGCTACATCTTTCTGGTGAGGGGAGTCTGCGAGCTCTGCCAGGATGGAGAAGACACATCTGGCATGGTTTCCTTCATGAGTTTGGTGTTGGATCTCCAAAAATAAGCTTTAAGCAAAGAAGTGATTGTTTAACTGTGACAGTGCCAGAGCAGTTGCTAACACTGTGCTGAAACATCCAAGATTACACTGATACTGCATTATATTTCTTCCTACCCAGCCCCAAGACACCCTCTCCATACTCTCCTCTTCGCCAAGTGCACTGGCAAAAGAGCATATACATTTCCATCTGCTTGCATTCAGGAACAGTGCCAGCTTTGCTATGTTTTAAGTAACCTGTTCAATAATGGCTTTATTCTAGCGTTGTGGGCAAATATTTTATGGATTAATTAGCCTTTCTTGTCAGGATATACATGCATATTTATATATAGTCAGAAAGTACTTAGTTCTTGCCAGAACGTGACTATTAGATTTGATTTGCAACCCATCGTAACCCCTCTGCTCTTCCCTAGTTGACACACCGCAATGCACAGAAGAGAGCACTTTATGAATGACATCGGTCCTGTACTATCTGGGTGCCTTAATTCGTGTCAGCTAAACTAATTCCATTATCTTGCTGTGATGTTTACAGCTGCCTGCGAGATAATAGGCAGTGTATCTTTCCAGCATTCCCACTTATGCATCTAATCGCAGAGCCAGAATGGGAGAACCTAGAAGAAGGGTCAGCAGAAATTGAAAATTAGCACAGAAATTAAATGCTAGTCAAGTTTCCCCAGGTACTGCAGGTGCATGCTTGTCTGGGTGTAAGGCAGAGCCGCCTACGCCCTAACTATTGCATTTCAGTTGTCAGTTAATAATTTCCACAAGCACAAAGGCTGCTTAATCAACACTGTCATTAGCAGATAGCTCTGCTCTGGTGTGAAGGGTAAGACCAAACTCAAGGAAAATGCTTGCCTCTGACGGCAACTCCACTTTGCACTCTTGAGGGTCATGGGCATCCAGACCTGTCCTCTCTGTGGAGTGGTGGGGTGTTAGAACCACCCCTTCCTATGTGTCCCAGCCAGGGTGCTGAAACCATGCAGCACGGTGGCCAACCCCTGTACCTCACCTGACAGAAAGCCCTCTTGCTTAGAAAGATATCCATGTATCCTCCTCCCTCATCCACCCAGGTTCCAATATATTAACAAAAATAATTAAAAGCACGGTAGCTTTCAGTTTTGCCCTAAGCATTCAGCTGAAGTCTGTTTCCTCACTGAATAGATTCTCTTTGAGTGCCTGGTGGTTTTTAACTTTAGGGTGTCATTAGGCTGGCAATCGTTATTTTAAAAAGCATCTTCATGGACAAAAATAGCTTGTAGTATCCTGGAAAAAAAATAACACTATCATTGTGAGATGCTTGGTAGACATTTGGGAGTCTTGCTTCAAGCAAGGGACAAGGCATAGTTGATCAACATGGAGCCTTCACTCAAGAGGTGTTCAAGTATTCTACAATGTCTAAAATACATGTCTTCACCCCACGGCCCCTCTGCGAGGCTGGCCTATATAATTGGCCTTGTTTTACAGCAGGGGGAAGCGAATCACAGCAGAGGTGAGTGACTTGCCCAAGGTCACACGAGGATGCTGAACGACAAGGATGCTGAACCAGGTTCTTATAGCAAGTACAGCTTGCAGTCAACGCTTCTGCCTCTCTGCTGCTCACTTGAGTTGTTGGAGCTGATCAAAGAATGGATGAGGAAAAAAATCAGATTTGGGTCTCTTTTTTTCATCCAAAAGAAAGCCAATTATTTTTCTCAAGGACTCCTTGTAGCCGCTTTGACACTTTCTCCCCAAAGGATTTTCTGGATGTTTTTTGCTTGCTTGTTCAGCCGTGTTCTGTATGGAGGGGAAGGAGGAGGCTGGGTAGCTCCAGAGCCGTCTGGGACAAGACTGATTATCTTATTCCCAAGAGAAAGTAAACTGAGCTGTCCCCAAGCAAGGTGGCAATGACCTTCCTCTCTGCATTGGCCCAGTTGGACTGGCCACAGAGTGAGTTTACCATTCCCTGCCTCATCCTTTCCTACCTACTTATGCCTGTGGGAAAGAAGGGGATGAAAAAGCCTCATAAAAGGCTGCCTTTTCTGCATGCTGCTGCCCATGGTTTGGGGCAGCCAAAGGTCACACCACACTCACTCTTGTACAGGTCCATGCCTGTATGAATTCATTTCAAAGCACCCCTGCTTTGTAAACATCTAAAGAATAGTATTCCTAGTGCATAGATATGAAGGTGAGTCAAAGAGAAGTTACTTCAGTAAGGACATGGCGTATACCGATACCCCTGGCATAGGTATTGATCCTAGTATAAATAAATAGAGGGAGAAGTAGAAAAAGACGCATAAAAAAGACACATTAAATTTACAAGTTATATGGCAGGGTTAGTTCCAAATAGTAACAGGGTCTGAGCTGCAAGCCACCTACTATGCCCTAAAGCTTTTGTCGCTGGCCTTGAAAACTGATTGACCACTATAAGAATTCAAGAGAGCTTATTTCCTCATTTTCAGAGTGCGAAGAGTACTCTGGCAGATCACAGGGCAGGAATATATAGAGTTAGAATCCCTTTCAGGGAGCAAATTCTTTTTGTGAAATTGGTGCTCAATTTAGCTGTCACTGGTGAAAAGGAAAAAGATGCAGGAGTAACTTTTAAGTCCACTAGCCACATCCCTTTAAGCAATCCTTGCTGTGCCAACCAGTTTTATAAAACTCTGTATTTCATCTGAACTCCATTTGAGTCTAAATAATATGAATGCCCTGCTATGGCATTTCCCTTCTCACTGCTGATAATTACCAAGTTATTTCTGCTATAAACAAAGCAGTGTTTTTCTGTCTCTCTGCCTTATCATACCTGGTCCCAGAGCAGTTTACTTTTAAACATACCAATAAACTGTACTGAAGTCCACAAGACTGTTTGAATACTTAAGTGCCTTCCTGGATCAAGATGTCAGAATCTCATAATGAAGTGTTTACAACTTTGCAATTATTTCCATGGTGACCAAACCATGACCTCCAAAAATCTGTATACATGGTCTCCCTAAATAGTAGACTAGGAAAAGTGGGGATGGAAAAAAATCCTGTGTAAGAAATTATCATCATTTCCCATTGAAACACTTTTGGTAATGTAGCCCTGGCTCATTTGTACAGCATGGAGATGGATTCTGTGCTGTCCTCCTGCTCCCATCAGCAGCTGAGGGCACTTGCCGCTGGGGTGCAGAGGACTGGACTGAGACTGTCACTTGCTTGCTTGGTCTGCTGGAACACAGCAGGAGCATCTTTCCTTTTTGCAAGTGTCACTATGCGTTACATCTCTAAAGCCAATTCTTAGCTCAGGTTCTTCCTTCTGGTGCCTGTGTCTTCAGGTCATCCGCACTTAAAAGGAAGCAGTGCATAGATATCCGAGGAAAAAAGCTGGCCCAGTGCATCGTATTTATTAATATTTACAGCTATCAGCACAATTCTGCAGACAACCTAATCTTGAGCAGCTTTGAAGCTTTGGAGCGTTTTCCATCAGAAACAGAAGTGTGCACTCTGATTTGTAGAAAGGATTTTTCTTCCTCTTGGCGGGGGGGGGGGGGGGGGGGGAAAAAAAAAAGAAAAAAAATGAAAAAAAACCCCAACATAGAAACAGGGTCCCACTTTTCTCAACACAGAATTTATATTGTTACTGAATGAAATGTATTATCACATTGTAGCATGTTAGGGTGTCTTGCAGGATTTCTGAAGCATCCCCTCACTGATCTACTGTAATTCATTGGTCAGATATCTCAAAGCTATTTGATACCACAGTTACTTTAAGGTATGACAGAGTTTTCCTTAGCAGCAGGTTGTAATTTCAACCAGGCTGGTAAATGTGAGGTCAGAAGCTGGTTGCCTCAAACCTAGGATGCTAAAATACACCGCACATCCTTGTTTCCTGTTGCAATACCTTCCTGAATCCTGGATAAGCAAAAGTAAATATTGAGGTTACTTAAGAACAAACAGGTTTTGTCCTCTTAGAATGGCTCATTTAATATTAAGTGTATTTTGTGTTAATTACAGAGGTATTTATGTTTGAGCAAACTGGCACTGAAACCAGCCTTCATGTGATGCAGTCACCTCAGGTGCAGATTTAGTTTCGAGCCCTGACCCATGCAAGTATCTATTACATCTCAGAGGCTGAGGGTCACTGCGGGACAGAGCTGCTGGAGCAGTGGTGCTGCCTGAGGCAGGGGCAGGGGGGCTAGCAGCAAGCATCCAGACATGGGCAGGCATCTCAGCCCCAGGAGGCAGCTGGAGGGAGCTTCTGGAGGCTGAACTTGGCTACAGCGAGCACGTAGACTAGATGGCTACCAGCAATCACAGCTTCAGTATGTGTTTGACTGGGACCAGGCTGTCACAGTCCAAAACTTCATAGGTATTTTGCTAAGTCCCAGACTTGGTGCGCTTGGCTACCACGGTGATAGAAAGTACCAGATTTTGGCAGCAGCAGCAGTTTCCAGCTCTGAGAATAGCGGGGTGAGCACATGGAGGAGATACTCAGACAGCTCGTGCTTCAAGTCCCATTCTTCACTTCCTTCAAAGGTGACATGGTGGAAAGTTTGATATTTTTTATATACAGTACTGATAGTAGTGCAGGATTTGTGGTTATCCTAGCTTTATGCACAGGATGTGCTGTATAAGAGGTAATGAGGACATGTTTTCAGACACCACCCAACTTTCTACGTTCTCCTTCCACTGGACTGTTTCATGCTCATCTGTTGTTTTATAAGGCAGTGATGATTTGCCTAGCTCTGTGCATGTTACAATCATAGAATTGTGTAAGCTGGAAAAGGACTTTAAGATCACCAAGTCCAATTGTTAACTCGACTTTCCAAGTCCACATCTAAAGCATGTCCCTAAGCACCATGTTGCCTCCGGCAAGACAAGACGCTCCAGGAATCCAAAAGTTCAGTAGACATCAGTGTGTTGGAAGTAAGTCTTTATCCTCACACAGTGCATCATGGGGCTGAATGAACTCGCTCTACACTTGCTGTTTTACCATTGACTCTGACTGTCCAAACAGAGCAAAGAGACCAAGCAGGATTCAGCTGCAAGCTGGGGTAGGATGAATTATTGTAAATAACTAAGCTGAGCCTTTAGAAATAAGTTGCTAATGTAAGCAAGATTAACTTGATATGCTGCCTGAAATGAAATATTAGAGATGATAGGGGAGAGAGAGAAAACTTTTCATGTAGATGGAAACAGAACTGATTAATTAAGCAGTAACAAACAAGGAACCTTGCCTTGAATTGATATGAGGCTTGCAGTGCTAATTTAACACAAAGTACAGCTCCCAATTTGTTATTAAATTAAAATGGCTTTTAAAATTGTTTACATTTCTTTTCCTTATCTCCTTCTGTGTGGCAAAATGATTATTCTGGCTAGTTAGAGAAACCAATCAGAGCCATAGAAAGTGTAGGTTGAAGGGGGGAAAGATTGTCCTGTTGTGTAATTAAGAAATATACACTAATATCCATGACATCATGAATAAGCACTTCAAAGTAGTAAGTGTGCTCTGTACTGCATATTAAACTAAACAATTAGCATGCTAACAAGCTGCTCTGGACATACAGTGAAAAGGCATTGCACTTAAGGAAATGACTGCTTCTTATTTTTTTAGTCTAAAGATCTGCTCACCTGACTGACAAATACTGTTAGGGAATACTAGAGAAGAAATGTTGCTCTTTTTTCTTCCTTTCCCCTTTTCTTGCAAATTTCAAAGCAGTTTTAATTTGGCAGACTTTGTGGTTACTTCAAACTTTTGCTACTCCATCAAAGTGTATGATGGAAATGTGAGACATTGTGTGTGATAGACAAATCTTATGGAACAACAGGGAAAGTAACCTTGTAATGACATTGTTTTTTAGACTCACAAGTTTTACTCTTGACAGGAATGATTCTATGTAATTTATTGTAGGATAGCTCAACAGTAGCAATTTGTCATGTATTGTGATGTAATTTGATGGGTTCATTTCTTAAATGAATTATGGATTATGGATTACCTCTGTATATCAACAACAGAGCTATATCTTTTCTGTAAATATTCCCTCAACTTTTCCTTCCTCTTCCAATCCATTTTCCGTCATACAGAGATGACTTTTCTTCCATCTAATCTTTCTACTAATAAGGTGTTTAATAATTTAGCAGCCAAAAAAATGAGCATATTTCAAAGGAGTTAGTATCAATGATAGTCTAAGAGCCTCAGGCTACAAAAATGTGGATGAGGCTACCAAAGTTTTAGAGTCAGGATCCCAACTGTCTTTCTGCTTCAGGCAGCTATTTTATTAAAGTTGGTATTAAACAACACCGCCTAAGGTCTGATTAACAATTTATGACTTCCTAAGAAGGATTAGCAGAAGCCTATCATTTTTGTATTTAAATCTTAATTTGCATCTAAGAGAGACCATACCCAGGTTTATATTTTAATTATTTATTATTTTTATTATTACTATTGCTGCCTCCAAAACTTTGCTTATATGAACATTGCAGGCAAGAGTTTGTTGTACTGATCTTCTAGCACCTCATCCCCTCACACATGTCAAAGGGAAAACTGGCCTCTTGCACCATGAATGGGCTTGGTCCTGCAAAATGATGGCTTTTATCTCTTGCTGGGCTCGGTTGCTTTTCACTGTCCCTGAAGTCATAGAATCACAGAATGGTTTGGGTTGGAAGGGACCTTAAAGATCATCCAGTCCAACTCCCCTGCCATGGGCAGGGACACCTCCCACCAGACCAGGTAGCTCAAAGCCCCATCCAGCCTGGCCTTGAACGGTTCCAGGGTAGGGGGCATCCACAGCTTCCCTGGGCAACCTGTGCCAGTGTCTCACCACCCTCACAGTGAAGAATTTCTTCCTAATATCTAGTCTAAATCTACCCTCTTTCAGTTTAAAACCATTCCCCCTCATTCTATCACTACCTGCCCTTGTAAAAAGTCCCACCCCAGCTTTCCTGTAGGACCCCTTCAGGACCTGGAAGGCTGCAAGAAGGTTCCCCTGGAACCTTTTCTTTTCCAGGCTGAACAGCCTCAGCTATCCCAGTCAATCCTTGTTAGGGAGGTGCTTCAGCCCTCTGATCATCTTCGTGGCCCTCCTCTGGACCCGCTCCAACAGCTCCATGTCCTTCTTTATTGGGGGCCCCAGAACTGGATGCCATTGGAGGGTGATTGGCACTTGGCAGACTTTGAGATCTGCAAGCCCAGGAGCTGAACGTTGTCCTAATAATGTTACTTTAGAGAATGAAATACAGATGTGCATGGCCAAGGCTTGCCTGATATACCTTTCCAGAGAGGAATTTTCCTTTTTGACATTTCCTTTGTGCAAGTAGTCGCATCTGTCTCAGTGATGATTTTCTATAAGCCTCCCAGCCCTGTTTATTAGGTTACTGCTGGGCAGTCCCTGCTAGGAGAGGAGGCACGGAGTGATGCTGCTGGTATATTCTGGGAAGCAATGGAGCAGGAGCTGTTGCTTTTTTCTCGTACAGAGGCAGCTCACAAAGGAGCACGCTACCAGGTGGGAAAGGGGTGAGGAGTAGCTACCAGTAAATCTCTCTGCTGGACAAACTTTGCTTACTCTCCCGAATAGAAAATCAGGCCAATAACATGCAGCTTAGGGGAACAGAGTGGAATTTATTCAACTTCTGACAAAGCTACTTTTTATTTTTATTTTTTTAAATGTTCAAATAGAAAATAATAACAATGATCTGTTATTTTATCTATTTTCAAATTGACCTAATGCCCCCTCCCTTGACTTTGTGTTCTCCAAGTTCAGCTGCTTCAGAAAATTGTATGGCATATTTTCTTTTTTTTCCCTGTGTATTTCCATTTCTGATACTCTTCAGTGAATTTAACACTCATTTCACCAAGGGTTGGAAGTGGTGGTCATAGCCTGTAGAGTTAAGGGAAAAGATTGTCAGCTAGGGACTAGGAGCTCCACTGGCTCGCAGCAAGGGAGACTTTATTTTTGTCTTCTTGAGCTTCTCTAGCCAGTAAGACACTAAAAGGCTCAAAAGAAATGCTGATATTTAAGCATCTTCATTGCTTTATTTGAACTCTCAACATCTTCATGGCTTTTCTTTTAATCAATAGCTTAGTTTTTATCTTGGACTGGAGGGCTTTAAGTTTTAAAATACTAGAACCATAATCTGAAAGCTGCTGGTTCTTCAAAACAAAAATGAGTGTTAACACATTCAGAGGACGATTTCTCATTTTCCTGGCTTTTCAGGATGTGATAAACTGAATTTTAGTTTTAGGGCTGCATTCACATTTCAAGTATCTGGTGTTAGAAGGACTCAGAACAGCAATCAGAATATTTTCTTGTGGCGCTTGCGTTCGCATGTGATTGTGGGCCGTTACTGTCAGTGGGATTTAAGCAAATGCTCAAAAGATTGTGCTGAATCAGGGACTGTGCAGTACCTGCAAAGAATGAGGTCCTTAGATTCGAGATTGGCAACACTCAAGGTTTCTATCTTATTCTTCACTTATAACTGAAATTTTGTCTAGTCGCATTCTCACTCAAAAGAGGACAAATTAATATTATTCCATTGACTTCCAGGGAGATGTAATGATAAACATGAGCTGAAAAATTGGACCAAACAAGCAGAAGAAAACACATGAATACTCTATCAAGAGTGGACATGCCCAGGAACTGAGAGCAGTCAGCTCCCCCCACTCTCTCTTCATTCTTCCGTTAAAAAATCCTAAACTGTGTAGCCAGAGAGCAGGAGCGATATCATGGGACATCTGTGGCCAGTGACACAGCAAACAGCACAAGCAAATAGTTCGTACTTAATCTGTGTGATGAATTATCTAAACTGTTCTACAGCAACATATTGTTTATTTGTATGACATTAGTGTCCACAGGTTCTAATTTCGTGAAGCAGTGCTCTAACCTAATAGAGTCCCAGCTGGCAAATATGTTCAGAGAAATCAGTCTTGGCTGCAGGATTATTTGACCAAAATGTGTCTGACTTCACAGGAAATCATATTAGAACAGAGTGGTTAAGTGAGTTCTACCCTGTAATAGATGTGTAAGTTAGACATGCCAGCTACACTTCTGTCCAATTAAAGCACACTTATTAAAACAAATAGTTTAATGCCTACGACATTATGATTCATTCTGTAAGCACCAGAATGATTTTAAAGTCTTCTGTGTACAGAATTTTCAGGTGAGGTCAATGTGATTTTTCACTCACAGCGATGGCTTCTTGGTTCCATTAAATGAACCAGAAATTTAAAAAACAAAGGTCTGACCATAATGATCAATATCTTAGGTGGAGGAGCAACACGGTATCAGGCCTAATGTAAGGATATCACAACTCTTTGATGAAAGTAAGAGAAAGAACGAACAGAGAAAAAGTGAGGTACAAAACATTCATTGGGAGGTCAGTGGACACCATAATATGTGCCTTCTGTGTTCTTCAGGATAAATTCTGTCCTCAGTGTCACACATCTTTCCACTGTGTTTGTGGGTAGGACTTGCCAGGAAAATGGTCTCTTCTTTGTTTTGTTTTGTTGTTTGTTTTTTTTTAAATTTTATTCCTCATCTGTGACTGCACAGTCTGAACTAGGCACTAAATAATGCCTAGTTATGTATAAGTTGTTCAGTCTCAGTCCATAGTTGTTTTATGGTTATCCCGCGTTGCTTTCTGCTGCAAGGATAACAGTTTTGTGGAAAATGTTGGCTTTGTTTCACATGAGTCTGCAACAGCATGCCACAGTTTGCAGATACAGACATGGTGTATGCATCAAAAGAACTGCTAGATGAAGAAAAATCTGTCAACACCTGGTTTGTACACATCTCTCAACCTCTACTTTTGGATGCCTATTACTAATCAAGTTCCACCACACACCAATGCACTGAAATCGTCTCATGTGGATGTCATTTCCCAGAGAACATGTGGGTATTAGCTTGCGGTGGAGTTTCAGCTGGCCTGACTCCAAACCATAAAGCCAAATACCTTCACACGATGGAAGTGTTTGGAGACTGAACTCAAGTCCATGTTGTGCAGGTGGCCTCATCTTGACATGACTGAATAAGGGATATGCATGAAGTTGTGATCTCTTAACATCTGCTCCTGCCTTATTTTCTGAATCCCTTCAGAATAAGCAGACACCTGGCTCTGCATCCACACACCCCAGCTTTAAATGGGTTATTGGTAGCCAGCTCTCCACTTTGCAACTCAAGTCTTTCTGCTGCTTCAACCCAGCTCTGAAATGTCTCTCTCCAGGTTAGCTTGCATAAACATAAAGCCCTAAATTAGCATTGCAAGCAGCCCTCAAAAAACAGTAGTTTTTCTGTACTCAGTGCATATTTGCCATCTGCTAATGCATTTTAAAAAAAGGGAAAAAAAAGATAATCTGGGCCAAGTTCTTAATTGGAGTAAATCCATGTGTAACTCTAGTAACTTTAAGGAACTGTCATTGCCTTTATC
The DNA here is from genome assembly GCF_000695765.1 of Mesitornis unicolor. Taxonomy (NCBI): domain Eukaryota; kingdom Metazoa; phylum Chordata; class Aves; order Mesitornithiformes; family Mesitornithidae; genus Mesitornis; species Mesitornis unicolor. Next base: position 24,211 of record NW_010162172.1, on the reverse strand, counting down.
AGCTGACGAATGGGCCTCTGCAACTGCAAAACAGAGAATGCTTTGGAACATTCAGGCCTGCATTGTTTCTGCCTGACTGAAAGGATCCCAAAGGGAGGGAGCACGTTTTCATGGAGGCAGCGTTCTGGTTGTTGTCCACTGTGTAGAATGGGATGTTATACCTGCACACCACAAGCCGCCTGCACTTCTGACGGCTTGGCTCTAGGCACAACTCACATACCTTGTAATATAAATACTGAGCCTTGCTTTCTCAGCTCTGACCCTTCCCATGCAAAGTCAGAAGTGAGGACACTGTGCCAAAAGTAGGAAGCTGAACCCTAGCTCCTGCAGAAATGATCTCTTTAAAAGCCATAAGCAAAGAGGGTAAAGGATGTGGGACCATCTCATGCCAGGAAGGATATTTTTGTTGTCTGTAGGATTTTTCCTTTCTTGGAAAATCAAAAACAAAAACTAAAACAAAAAACCCAACCAAAACAAAACCCACTCCCCCCAAACTTTTTTAAAAGACTAAAATAACAACTCCAGTTCTTTTGGACACAGGAGTGAGCATTTTAACCTGACTTCTGCTCAGGATGAGTAGGGTGTGACAGCCTGGCTTATGCTGCACCATTATTATTCAGGCCACTGGCACTGGAAAAAAATACAGGACTGTCAAGGAAAGAAATGTAAAATGGTGTTTGTGGATGAAACCACTGTTTAAATGGATTTATAAAGGATAGAATTATATTTTCCCTCTAAAATTATCCTTATTTTCAAAAAGAAAGACTCTTTGCATTTATCCATATACAGCAGATTGATAAATGCCCCTGGGGGAGGGATATCTGGGAACAGAACAGACCACTCTCCAAAAGCTTTTAACTAACAGTACTTGGACAAGGTAACTCAGTAAGAGTGTTTAAAAGGTCTCACAAGAGAAATTTTCCTTTATGGCTCACCCTCACATGCCTGTCTCTTTCAATAAACGATTGCTCTGCCATTGAAAGCACCTGGCTTGCTGGCTGGTATCACACATCTTTCAGTATGCTGATACCAGGGTAGCTGGTATTCCTCAGGGGATTGGCAAGCAAACGAAGTTTGAAAGCCCTCTACCTTCAAGGCCCCTACTCAGCCCCAGCTAGAACAGATGCCAGCAGTCAAAAGCACCATTAGTACCACCTAATGGCTCTTCAGAGGACTGTGTAAGCAAAACAACTATTTCCATTCCCTTTCATACAGGAAAAAAAAATAGTGGAGGTTGTATTAATAGCATGCATGATATAGTGAGAACTTCAGTGGCACTGACCCATGAAGCAGCGGCAGAAGTGGAGTGGAGGGCATCCCTGCAAAGCAAGCTCTAGGCTCCTTGGCAAGATGGGCTGAAGAAACTCTCATTGATGCTGTTTATCTGTTATCTGTTCTGTAGACAAATAAAAGTCTTCAGCCTCTGCAGCTGCCAGTATCTACACTGCAGAAGCATTACATCACTAGAGAGGTTTGAAAGAGAGAGAGGGGAAAAAAAAGCAGCTTATTCCAGAGTAGCTGATTTCCCGTGGAGGCAGGCACAGGATGGATTCCTGAACTTTTGGACCCTTGTGTTACTCAGAGAGCCCACAGCCTGCGTTTTCTCATATCTGCAGAGAACTACAGACAGGGGAGTCTCTTATCTCAGGGTGGAATTCACTTTTCTCACACTCTAGTCGTGCAATGAAAGACATGCAGTGAATGTACCTCATCCATTTAGGCCACATCTTTAAATCTTAGAACTTTGACTTGCGGTGTCTTCTGTGATGGAGGGGAAACAGGAGAGGAGGGACAAAAGACACTCACAGTTTTGCAACCACCCATTAGAGACCAGTCTTTTAAAAGGAATTGGATAACTCAAGATATAAGTATCAATGCCCTTCCTTTCACGAATAATCCTTATTCATGCTGATTTCAGGTTTGTTTTTTTTTTATAAAGTGTGTTGTGTCACTACCTTTTAAGGTCTTTATAGGCTAGAGCAGATCACTTGTAAATTAACAATGGAGAATGCATTTCATGAGGCTAATGGTGACTTACTTGAACAGGAGTTTGCAAGCCTGGACACTGAGGATTGAAGATTCACTGAGTATTCAGGCTTTGTAGACATGCACCTTGACAGAAGCAAAGGTATGCAAAAAGAGACTGTATGGCATGCATTCATAAGCAGAATGGATTTTGCCCTGGCGCGTGTATATGCATCTAAAACGCATATAATTGTTCATCCTGTGCAGACACCATTTTTCTTCCACTGAAGTCTTAAGTCAGACCTAAAGCTGAGCCTTAAGTTTCAGTTCATCAGACAGGCAAAACAGTATTCTTCCAAGGGAAAAGCAAAGCAAAAACATATGAAATTTATAACAGCTGAGGACATGATCCCGTTTTCTGTCATTTAGGCAGTCTGGTCAAATGACAAGATCTACATTCACTCTTACTTACATTGGATTATTGGTCTTCCCTCTCCACTGGAGATCCTAGCAACATTTTCAGTGGACTTTTATTAGTTTGGGAGGTTGAGTTTTTGCCCATAGGTTTTAATGACATTATTCTCAGCTTATGTGGCTAGTAGCAATGAATCAGCCCCTTATATTTTAGGTTTTTGGCAGTGTTTATTTCATCTCAAAATCCACTGCATGTGTCATTCCTTGTTGTCCACTCTTAGCATTCATCTTCCTCAAAGCTCTGACCTGTTAAGGTAAAGATGTTATTATACAGGGATTTTAATTTTCACTGAAAAAAGTAAAATTCCTAGCTCTTGCATATAAAGAAAACCTTGAAAACATGTAGTCTACAAAGGTGAAAAAAAATATAAAAGAACAATCTCAAGTTATTTTTAAGTTAGTCCAACTTGTGATTTATTTGGAGACTCAGGGTTGGCAATACAGTTAATTTAATTGCAATAATTTATTACTTTCTTACTAACTAGTAGTTGATTACATCACCAGTCGACTTATCTCTCAGCTTTCTGAAGCAAGGCAGATTTCAGGACTCCACCTCTCAGTTCCTGTGGTCTCACTGGCTCACATGTGTAGTTTGGCCAAAGACATGCAGATGCCTTGGTCACAAGCGGCTAAATAAAGTGGAAATGTATCAAGTAAAGGTGAATGATAATGACTGTAACACTTAGCACTTACATGTTCCTCCGTGTCCAAGTGCTTTGCAAGCAGGAACTAATTACGACACATTCAGTAATAATGGTATGTTCAGAGAGATGCTAAATTGTGTCCGCACTGTAATAGGCTGCTGTGCTGGAATAGCAAATCATTAGATTACAAGATAGAAAGAGGCAGCTTTAGGATGTAAGCCTAAAGTAAACCTCTGTAACCTCGTGCACCCAGGTCCTTCACTGGAGATGGCACACATCTTGAGTTCCACACAAACATCTATTTTTGGGGGGTGTGAGAGGTTTATACCTTGCCTACAGTGCCTTTGCTTCAGCTGTATCGGTGCAAAGGGGCTGCAGGGAACTTCTGCCTTCATCTGTTTGTGCTAGGACACAGTAAAAGGGTTGGGAAAACACTTTTTAACTGCCACAGGTTTAAAGAAAGCTGGCAAACCCCCAAAGCATTTTCTGTTACATACTGCAGAGCAAGGGAGAAAAAGATCCCCTCTCTGCTGCTCTGCTCATGCTGCTATAGCAGTCATCTTGTGTTCTCTCCTTGAAGTATGTGTTGTCACCAAAAATTAATTACTTGAGCCAAAAGAAATACGATTGCAAGGAAAAAAAATATTGTATTATTAACCTGATTATAGCTACAGATAATAGATAATCTCCTGCTTTCTCTTGTGGGAGAAAAGATTGTTTTGAAAACTTACTAAAAAAAATTTCCCATTTTTTGTGAAGTGTCTAACAACAAAGTAAAGGAAAAAGCATCACCCATGGATTTTTGTATTTACTTATTTGTACAAAAACTTTCAAACTATAACTCACATTTCAATGTTGCCTTGTTTTTTAACTCCAGCTCATAACCCCTTTCAGGAATTAAGTCCACTTCATGGAAGAGGTGGTGGTAGATGCTTTCTAAGAGGCAACTAAATTGTGTGAGTTGTGCTTTCTCTCTGCTGAACTCACCTCTCTTCATTGGGCCTCCCTGGAGCTGCTCCTCGGTGGTGCCAGGACGTACTGATGCAATTACTGTTGCCCACCAGGGAACGACAATGTCTTTCTGGGTGAGAGAGAACTATTAACCAAAAAAGTTTTAGGCATTAAACGAACTTTGAAAATGAGCAGAATGTTCTGTTGACTTGGCCAAGCTCCCAAACAACTGAAATTTATGGCATTTCTGAGCTTGCACAGCACACATCATTGAAGGCAATTTTGCTTTTCCTTGTAAGGGATGGTGTATAGGTGATCTTCCCTCTCCTCGGGTTCTCTGGGCATCCTAAAAAGATGTACAGCCACTGAATGACCGTGGTGGATACCCTAGTTACTAGTAATGTTCAGGGTTATGGAAGAACACCCGCCTCCAACTTCAGTTTCTTGACATTAAATATTGAAATACCAGCCCTGTAAAGGCCATTGATTACTTATTCTAATGCAAGAGAGAAGGCGTTTCTGAACCTCCTCGGTGTTTGTAATGTAGATTTAATGAAGGTGGATGTTGCCAGTTTCATGGATAAAACACCTGGGGTTGGATTCTTTCTGCTGGTCATTGCTGAAGGGGCACTGGATGGCAGCTTCCCTAGGCTAAGCTGCTGAACATCTTTTTCTCCTCTCAGAGTTCTAAAAATTAAATGTAATTCAACTCCTGTGAATGTTAGCTTGGCAATTACAAGATAGCCAAAATTCCAATTGGTGCTCATTTAAAGAGATCATTATTCTTTTTAAATAAAAAAGAAAAAATCGATCCTTCCTTATTGGCAAGAGGTATGATTACTTTTCTCCACCACCTACTCTCTGCTCAGTAAATCCTATAACTTGGGCAAATTCTAAAACCAATTTTTAAAGGTGTTACAGCACAGTTTTACAGCAGATAACAGACATGCTGAAAACTTGCCTTTTTTTTTTTTCCCCCAAAACCTTTCTAAAACAGTATCTCTTTGACATAAGCTTTCGTGATCAGCAAAGCACTAAAAACGTAGAAGATATTAAATTATTGGCATAGTTTGCATAGCCCATGATTTACTTAACTAGAAGAAATAGTTAATTTTCTAAAATGTTGTTCTAAGAAAACAATAGCAAACAGGAGGTGTTTACACTCAGAAGACTAGGGTGATGCATTTATCAGACAAAAAAACAAACAAGAAGACAGAGTTGAAAACAAACAAACAAACAAAAATCCTTAGCTACCCAAATAGACTGTGGAAAATGGGAATGATTAAAAAAAAAATCTCTGATCAAAAAAACATCTGCATGCTAATCCTGGTGTTTTCAAGTGGAACAACAGAGTAAGAGGAAAAAAAAAACCACATTTAAGAAGAAATGTGAGGAGCAAACAAAAAAATAATGATGAATGGAAAAATACAACCAAGTCAGAAAAATTCAGAGAAAGAAACAGATTGAATCTGTGCATTCTTTCACAATGGAGCTTCTGCTGGTGTGACTGCATATTCAGCAGTGTGAATATTATAATTAAAGAATGTCAGCTCAAGCAAAATGTTTTAAAACCTTCCTATTAAGCAGATAAACTGCTTAAAAATACTGATTATGTTAGGAAAAAGGGATGTGTTTGTTTTTTGTGTTTCAATTCCTTTCATCCGCTGCAACACATTTAAATAGCAGCTGGCTCTCCCAGGCAGTGTTTGACAGCGCTACTGTCGATTGCGATACTGAGGTGATAAGAACATCTTTATGGAGGGCTTCGGTGCTGTGCTGCAGGTCTCAGCGCTCGCCGGTACCCGCGCAAGGGTCGAGTCTAGCACCGGACAGAGATCTCACCACAACAGCCGAGCCGTACCAGCCCTGTACCACATCCGGACGGGTTCATTCTGCCCGTCAGCAGGACAGATGAGGCTGAGGGATAAGGCACAGTGCAGCAGGGTGCTGGTAGCGCCTGGGAGGGCTGGAGGGGCTCTCTGCTTCGCTCTCGGTTGTCACAGCCTCGTAGGCTTGCCCTTACAAGTGCTGCAGACAAAGAGCGTGACTCCGTACGCCGCAGGCAGCGAGCGCTGCTCTTTATCCCAGGGTCGGACCAGAATGGGAGCGCATTGAGAGAGACCTCCCCAGCGCTGTGAAATGTGGATGCCAGATCAATGCAAATCTCTTTCACCTCCAGAGTTTGGGAAATTTTTTCACACTGAATTGCAATTAAAGTTTCTGCTTCTTTTGCAATAGCAAGACAAAACTAACAGGGTATTGGGTGAAGGACAGTTTCAAGTGAAACAAAAATTTAGTTTAAGCTAAAATGAAAATTATCTCTGATGGTTGCAGGTTAGACCCAGTCTTGCAAATACATATGCACAGACGTATTTTTAGACAAACGTATTTAGAAAAAAATAGTTTCAAGCACTTAAGTGTATAGCCACTCACATAGTTTTCCTTATCAATCAGGAAAGTTTAAGGAAGATCCTATCATTACCTGTAGTGATCTTAAAGAAGATCGTCATTACAATGTAGTTTGAAAACCCACACCTTTTTAGGTCTCTTTAAGACACTATTCCAACACAAATAACTCGAGGTTGGCTGAACTGTGAAAAACGTCAACTGAGAAATAACCACTGATGTATATCTTCATCCTTGGCTCGCAGGAAAACGTTTTTTATTTGGAAAGCCACTCTGAGCTTGCTTTTTTAGCACCCAAACGTATCAGAACATCTTAAGATTTTTGTCAGACTCTACCCGTGAGGCTGCTGTGTGCTTTTTCTCCCCGCTGTGGCCAAGCTCTATGTTGTAAGCAAGACAGTTTACCTAGGGTGTCATTGCAAAGTGTCAGAGCGTTGTCATTGGAAATCATCAATGTGAAAATAAATGCAACTTCTGGGACTGCAGGATTTCTTCCAAAATTTTCTTCTTGCTACTGAGTATCCTATAAGCTAACACTAGCTTTCTGCCTTTTTTCAGTTGCTAAAGTGCTGTTCTGCTAAAGTGCTGCTGTTTCCAGAGAGTCACCATGGCAGTTAGGCTGTTAACCCAACCTTGAAGAGCAAACAACAGCACCAGCAATAGCCTGGTTATGAATCTGTAAACATTACCTCATCCATTTCAGAGGAGTTTTAACTCTTTTCACCATTCATACAATGAAACTGCCAAGTCCGGTGTCAACTGTTTAGATGCCAAAAACTTTAAATACAATAAAAAATAATGTAAAAAAAAAATTTGGAGTAATAAAACACACGTAACTGCAGCCTCGTGACATGCTGATTAGATTATTTTTTTGAGTAATTTGAAGACAAACCTAATTACATTTCTGTCACTGCATATGTTTAACTTTGTTCTACATAGAAATCTCACCAAAAATGACCAAACTTTGGGATTTGGAAGATGAGTAGAGAGGAATGCATTCCACTACACGTTTGTGTAGCAGACTTCAACAATGCAGTTTGATGTATATCTAGACAAACAAAAGGCTTAATGTTTAACAGATTATAGGATTTTCAGAAAACAGTATTTAATAACATCAGTGCTGAACATGATTTTCCCTTCACATTCTTTCATCCAATTTTTGCCTTTTCATGCTATAGTAGTTTTATGTGTTGGTATCAGAAAATTATTTACCTCATATTCAAGGTCAATCTTCATTCCACATAACTACTTCATTCCTCATAACTACTTGGCTGCTATTTCTTTTTCTATTTTGTTTTAGGCTACTAAATTGGAAATAGTTAATTGGCCCTGATGTCCTATGGCAGAGAAGATAACGATCTTAAACTGTATTAAGCTCTCATAAATATTTCACCTCATGCTAATTTCTCTGCTTCCAGCTGAGCTGTTTAAAGTGCTCAAAACCTCCCCTTGTTTTGTCACAGTTAGCTACTTCACTTAGGTAACAGCGAAAAGCTTAGACGTTTGTGTTTTAAAATCTGCATCAGTGAAGGAGAGACTTCTTTTTTTTTAAGACTGGCAGTCCTTTCCCTTCTACTCTTAAAATACTTGCCGAGCTACACATCCCATTAAAGCACCGATTTAATTTTATTTAAGTATCAGCGGGCCGAGCCTGAGGACAAGTTTAGTCCCGGGCCGGCGACGTCTGCAAAGCCTGGAGCTCCCCCGCGTGGTGGCCGGCGCCGGGAGCGGGGCCGGGAACGGGAGCGGGGCAGGGAGCAGGGCCGGCGCCGGGATCTCACCTCCCACCTGAGAGTATGGCACAAGGAGTCGATCAGAAATTCTGCCCTGCCATCAGATACAAACGTACATTGTTAAAGTTGACACTACAGCACTGCCTTTAATTATTAAAACAAAAACGAAACAAACAAAAAAAAACCCACCAAAAACCTTGTTTCACAGTTTTTACTGAGTCTAGTTTTGCTAGATTTTCTCCTACAGCAACAAAGAAGGAGGAACAAATTCCTTCAGAGGGTGATTTAGTCAGAATTTGGTGGCCTGAGTCATCCCCTTGGGTTGTGGCTCATTTCCTGGGAGGCCCTGCGTGCTGCAGAGCTCTGGTGTGACCCAGAGGGGCCACGGATGCTGTGGCCATTGTAAGGTCAGGTCACGGCCCTTGACAGAAGAAGAGGAGCTCCATGAAGGAGGGCTGTGTTGTCCTACCAGACAGATGGGGTGAACATGGCAGGGTCTGTAAGCACAGACACATAGTAGGGGGGCTAAAAATACCGCATCTTTCCTCTGAACATTTAAAGTGGAGGCATTCAGCCATGGGACAGAACAGTACTGTGGAAATGGTTTAAAAGGTTTTTGCCACCAGCCATACGTTCCCGTGCCACTAGCAGCAGTTAGTATCGGCAGAGTGCTGTGTTACGTTCAGTGCAAAATCTCCTGGACTTACTGAAACCAAACTCTGCTGATGTATAAATTAAGTGCGCAGATTTTGTACCAGAGTGGCTGAGAATTGTGCTCGTGTAGACCTCTCTGTGCTTAGGTGTGGGGGCAAAGGCTTCCAACTGAGGTGCTGTCACTGACCTTTAGGTCTGAGCCCTGCAGACATACCTCCATCCTTGTGACTACAGCCCTTGCCTTAGTGAGCTCCAGAGCTTTGTGTCAGCCTGCACCCTCTGTGAGAAGCAACAGTGTCTTTGGCTCCTGTCCACCACTGATATTGGCAACATGCAGGTCACAGAACATGAATATATTTTTCTGGCAAGCAAAAAACTTCACCAAGACAGCAACTACAAGAAGTCACAAGGGCTGATTGCATCAACTCTTTCCCCAAGATTTTTCAGCATCCTTCTTTCGATACATGTAACAAGGCAGCCTGCTTTTATCTCTACACACTGCTGCTTCTTGCAGCTTCAGTTTATATTTGGCTAGTGTCATTTCAAAATCCCAGCTTTTGAATCACATGTGAAAGCACAGAGCTTAGTGATTTTCCCTCGAACACCCCATCCTGTCTTTACTTTTTCCTAGTCCCTGTGAGATTACTGAAGGAGCACTGTATCATGTCCAGTACCTTATGCCTGTGATCGGAATCACTGCAGTAATACAGACACAATTTTGCCCATCTATTTCTATAAGGTGGTTCCTTTAATGGCTTGGTAAAACATTAATGCAATTGAGTTGCATTAACGGGGACTGAAAATGGGTTAAGTTATTGGTTTAATGAATGAAAAATCGAACGCCAAAAAGCCCAGCCTCCAGCCAGCTGGTCTCAGATATCAATCTTTGGCCTTAAATAATTCTGCTATTCTTATTCCCTTTCCACAGTCAGACCCTGTTTGCTTTAGTGCAGATTGGCACCATTCCTCTAGTATAAATCTGCCCTCACTCAGCCCTGGAAGGCTTATCCCAAAATAGGTGAATTCTCAGACTGACCAGAGCTTTCCTAGCAGTCTTTGTATTACACTCCCTGCAGAGACTGTAAGTCAGGACTTGGTCTAAAATGTCCTTTATCACCCTGTTGAATCCCTGCTGTGTTTATCAGCTGACACAACTTAAAATAGCCTTCAGGCTGCTCTAAATATTGCTGAATTTCCTGGGAACGTAGCACTAGAAGGAATCATTTGGGACGCTGAGTCCAGCTCTCCCATAATCACAGGTCTCCACGTAATAGACATCTAGTTTGCAGGAGTGCACAGCACACTTCACCCTTCACTACGTCCAGTAACCCACCTGAGACCTGAAGTACAAGATGCCAAAGAAGCTTAAAAATGGCAAAACAGTGCAATAAAGGAAAGGAAGAGATCAAGGGTATGATCTGGCAGAAACTGGCAGAGCACTAGTAGTGCATAAGAATGGCTTAAAGCCACCTTTAACCTTACCTTTACCCCCGCAAGCTGTTCTTAAGACACAGCTCAGAGTGAGTCAGGCTCATCTGTGCTGCTTTTGTGCTATACTAACTTTGTCATCCTTTCTAGGAGTACAAAGCATTGGCAGAAAAGATTTGCGGCACTCATTTTAAAGCCTGAGTGCGTTGCAGCTGTGTAGGAGTTTGTACCATATGGTTTCTGCTGGATCATGTAACGTCATAAATATGAGCTGAAAAATGCGTGATAAAACAGTTTTGTTTGATACTGGCCAAAAGCAAGATCTTGCTTATTGCCCCGAGTCTTATGTCCCTATCAATACATCCCCATATGAAATACAAGCTGCCATGACACAGGAACACTGTTCTACTCTTTTTCTAAGACATGGCAATAATGACTAAGGAGTGCATTGCTCAAGTTGTACCTATACTTCTACTTTCTTGCAACATTTTCACTAAAAAAGAAACAACCATGGGCAAAGTTATTATCTTGATTACTTTTTAGGGCCCACTGAAAAGGATTGTGATCCTGTCAGTCATTTTGGTTTCTTTTAATGAATAATTAAAAACATGAATGTGAAATATATTCAGAAATTATTTCCAGGAGCTTGAATTTTACTTGCCAGCTTTTCCATTGCTTATTAGTTAGATTGACAATGACACATTATTGCTCATTCAATAAACTTCTGTGCAATACTGGACACAGTGGCAGGGCTTCATGTTTCCCAAGAAAGGAGTAGTCCAACGGCAATAATAATTCCTTTTCTTCAAATGCCTACCTATTTGCAAAAGTCTGGAAAAGTTTCTGTCTTTATTTTCCAGTATGTCTATGGTTTTGTGCGGCAGCTGAGCCAAAAGAGGCATATGAAAATACATGTTCAAGAGCACTAATAAGAATATACCCAAGAAAATAGTCTCTTCGGGGCATACATAGTTGTTAGAATAAGTGATAACAAGGGAAGGATCTTGAAATTTTCTCATGTATGAAATACAGCAACCAGAAGGTCTTAGGGAA
>NW_010162172.1:2199-12872 GCF_000695765.1 Mesitornis unicolor | reverse complement strand
GGGAAAGACTAAAAAAAAAGCTGTTAACAGTATCTGTAACATGCAGGAAACCTGCCCCCGCTCCCATTTCCTCCTCTCCCTCACGCGTTCACAATATGTTGTAAGCATGAAAGTGTGAAAAAGTACACTCGTAGGCAGTACAGAGACACTTGTCGTTTTTATTGGTGTGCATATTTATTTTTGATGGCCAAACATTTTAATTTGGCCGTTATTATGGGCAGTAGATTTTGCAGCTGGCATGCTATTGTTTGCCCTGAAATCTTGCAAAGGTATTAGAAGTTAGAGTATCACTTCAAGTGGATCATAAGGACCTAATTTTCCCTGTGATCTGAATTTACTTTACATCCTTGATACTACATTACACTGAAAGCTCTCTTTATACACATCCTAATGTAGCCATATACTGACAGTCATCATTCATTCAAACAAAACCTTGTAAAAATCTATTTTGTATAAGAATATGAATCATTTCTGACTTGTTGACTTCTATAATAAAGCAAATATATGGCATTGTTTGTTGGGAGGGGAGGGAGTAGGCTGGTGGGTTTTTGTTTGGAGTATTCTGACAAGTACATAATGTTTCACGTGTTGTATGGGCTTGACTTGTCTTGCATATTCGTGCCGCACTGTGGGATCAACAGAGAGACAAACATAATTTGTGAGACATCACTGTTTTATGAGTTCTCATTCATTCTTGTAACTCCTGCTACCTTCCACTCTCAAGACTGCCCTTCTGTACACTCCACAACTCTAAGCGTTGTGGCTCCATCCCTAATTGTATAAATACAGAGGATAAGAATTTTTTTTTTTCATGTAACAGGAATATGTACTGCAGGAACCACTGCAACACATAATCCTGCTAAACCCAACTTCACTAACGTCCAAAATGGAACAGGACATGTATGCGGACACAAACAGCAGATGGTGAATGAGAATGCCTCAGGGTCCCCATGACTGCTTTTCGAAAGTCCATAATACCTCAGACTTTCAGAGTTCAAAGCAGTCTCTACCAGATTAGGATCCCCACATGGAAAGCAGATTATCCCCATATCAGCCTATTTCTTGGATCTTTCACCATTCTTCTAGATGCTGACCATCCACCAGATGCTGGCCACCTTCAGAGAAGAGATACCAGACTAGATCTGCCATGTGTTCATTCTCACACAGCACAATGGCTCTAGTCCTATGTTCCATATATGTTATCAGTGCTTCAGGAGTTCTAATTCTGACTGGGGTTGAAGTCTGCTGTAATAAAACAGCTGTGGCATGGAAGTGTTACAATGTCCAATCCTTTAATGGACCAGCTATAAGAGAGGGAAGAGCACAGATGTAGCAAATACCACTGCACAGTACACTCTTCAGTTATCTGGAGGCGTTATGCTGTACTAAAGCATGATGTCATCAAGCACTTGGGTGATTCAGCTACTCCCTATCCTCAGCACTATGTTGTAAGAGGTATAATTGAGCTATTTTTTCTATTATTTTCAGATTTTTTTTCCTATGTGTTTTTGTAAAGTCAAACAAATAGGAAAATTAATGGCAGCACATGCGTGCACCACAGAATAATGCTACTTAAGGACTGCTGTGCCCTTGGCTCCAGTTGACCTTAGTGTTCGTTATAGGTTGCAGCCAGCTGCATCAATCACAGTTACATTGGTTGTGGAAAAAAAAATCCATCATTATTGCAGTCACATACGGATATATACATTAGTTTCCTAAAGTATCATAATCCTCCACTTACTAAAGAGGGCCTGTGATAGCTGGGAGGAGATGAAACTCAATTTTCCTTCACATCTGCTTGATCCTTCGGCATAATCAGCACCACATGCACCAGGCAAGGTCACAAACTATGGCAATGTTCATCGCAACATGCAATCCCCCCATTCTAGCGCCATTAACTGCTCAGCAACCTCTCCCTCTCCATCCCACTGTTTTTAATCTGCTAGAACACTTTGGAGCAGGAACGGGAGAGCTTGCCTTGCAGACCCATTTCCAAGATTGCTATCACAGACCACACTTTAAGAAGGAGTCAGCAGTGAACCACTACCCCATTTGTTTCAGTGGAATAGGAAAAAGGACATCACAGTGGGATTTAATTTCAAGTTTGCTGGCCAGCACCTGCATCTAGGAAGAGATTCTGACAGCACTGGCATTACAGGCATTGCAGCATCTCCTCTGAGTAACATTCTGACAGCTTGTAGAGACCTGTGACTGACCTAGAGGCAATGAGACCAAAAGCATAGTTCATTTTCTTCCTTTTATTTTTTAAAAGGGTAGAGAGTCAGTGATGTCATTGCCCTCTGTTATGAGGGTGGTTATTTGCAGAATGGTATGGTCAACCATACACCATGATTTTCCGAAAGCCTGTTTGCTTAACCTGCATTGGTTTTGGCTGAATTTTTGATCAAAGCCTGTAGTTTGCTTGAATCAGAAATTAAAGCAGAGCATACATCACCTGAGATGAGGGCAGGAGGTTCTGGTGAATCTTACCTAGTATCTTTTCATAGGGCTTTTGTTGCACTGCAGTTGCTTCCTTCATGAAAGCAGACCTTCCCCAATCTACCTCCCTGCAGATCTGATGGGTCGGATGCACTCCCCTTGGCTTTGCTGATGTCCTCTGTCCTTGACACTTACTGGGCTCTCTTTCCACATAGGTGTCTCCTTCCACTTAGGGCCCTCTCTCCCCAGCTCACAAGACAGTACCTTGGCACTGTGCTGCCTCTCCTTCCCTGGGTAAGGTTTGCCACGAGCCAGGGTTAGAGCACCCAAGCATTAGCTGCTTACTTTGAAGTTGCCCTTAGCTCAAACAAAGTGAGGTAAAAGTAAGTAGAAGCATTGTGAAATAAGCAAGATAGGCCACAGGTGCAAAGAAGTTAAAAGATAACCATGTCCCCGTCTTCCAAGTAGCAACAGCAATTCTACATAGCTTGTGCTGTATGTATCCAGCTGACGAGCTGACAGATACTTCACAGCCCTCTGGCTGAGGATTTGGTTCTTATACAAACCTATGACTTCAGATTGCATTCATGCAAGAGGATCTGGGATTTTTATAGAACCAGATGCATCTTTTGGCAGGAGGTATGCATGTGTGCGTGGAGGGGGCACATTCAAATTCAAATTCTCCTTTCCCTTCTTTTTCCCTGCAAGGGAAATTGTTAACTCAGGAAAGACATTTATGTTACCAGACCATTGTTTGCTTTTCTCAGTTTCAGAAATGCAGTCATACATCGGGAATGGCAAGGTGCGGTGGTCTCCAGCATAGATGATAAACAGAGTCGCCTCGCTCCTGGTCTGCCAAGCCATTGTAACACAAAATGTTCTTTGCCATTTGGTGAAGTCAGAGTCTCAGTACAAAGCTTCTTTGCACACAAAGCCTTTCACCACACTCACAGATGTGTCACTGGAAAAAAACTAAGGCCGCTTTGAACTTGCAGAACAATCAGGAGAGTTCAATCACCTCCTTCCCTACCCAGCTCAAAGACAAAGTTCTCGTTTGGAAAGAGTAAGTTAAATAAACTTGCTGTAAACATAAAACCATTTATTTCAGTGATTGAGAGATAAGATGCAGAAATCTATTCCTCACCTGTAATCCCTACTGTTTTTATGTGCACTGAAAAAGTACTTCTATCAGCATGATGCCGACCCATCATTTCTTAGATAACGATCCACATTTCCTCTGTTATGGTCGGCTTCTTAGGCCTTGATTCAGCAAAGCATTCAGGTACATCTTTATCTTTAGGTCTGCTAGCAGCCTTCAGTAAAAGCATACAGTTTGAAAGTAAAGTGCTCTCCTAAATTAGGTCCTTCACAGGACTAAAGAGAAAGCTCACACGAGAGCAAAGCAGCATTGCTTTCCTTCCAGTCACGCTTGTTTTATTCACTTGCTCTTGCTGTGTACAGCTGTGGATTGCTGGCAGTGTGCTTGGATGGAATTTGAGGGATTCACAGCTTCAAAGAAAAGATGTGCCAGCCTTTAAAACAAGCTTCTATAAGCACAGGAAACAAAAGCATCCATGTAAACGAAGGGAGGCAATACATGTATTCACACCTGAGCAAACATACATACTTTTACACACAGCCCTGTACCAGCAATGCTCCAGCAGGTTATATAGCATTCACTGTATAAGCAAACATAGCTCTTATTTCTATTCTTGCTTTTCTCTTTGCTTTGTGATCAGAGAAGCACTGGGGCCAAGCCTGCTAGTTTTGCAGCACACTGTAAAATGCATGAAGAGGTTTCAGAAGCTCTGGCAGTGTCTTGTCTGTACTGAACTAGCATTGTAGTTGTGCTCAGGGAGTGCAGTACACTACATATAATCTAATTCCTACCTTATTTTGTGTTGTTCATGTACTTTCTGAGTATCTGTACTTTTTTGCCCGTAAGCATGGATTTGTCAGTTGTCTTGCTGAGATACTGGGAGGAGGGAGATGTTGTTTGATGCTTGAAAAGACAATGAGATTTTAAATCATGTCCTCTAATTCAAAAGGCATGTAAAGGCTGTGGGTAATCATAGAGATCAGAGGATCAGAAGTAGAAAAAAACTTAACACTGAAAATATTGAGCATTTCTCAACTCTCTGCCACAAAAGAGCCACCGGCTATCTCAGTACTTGAAGGGGAGCAGGTTGCTTCCTTGTAGTCTTTACAGCCTCGGCCCCTTCCCCACCCTGCCACGACCTACACCAAGAAGCAGCACTATCTCCGAGGCTGGTGTAAGATGAGCTAGATTTTTATTTCCTGCTCTGTTGCAGAGTGGTACGTGTAAGTCACCACAGAGATGTTAGCCTCTTGGGGAGTACCCAGGGCCACCCTCAGTACCAGGTAAATTCTGATCCTGGATGCACAGCCAGAGCTGTGGAGTCTTTTGTGTCTGAGCACACTTGGCTGACTACTGCACTAGTTTGGTGGGCTCCTGGATTACTCAGACTCACTGTTATTCCCTTAGAGTCGTATAGGTCGACCTCTTGTACAGCCCCAAGTCCCATTTACTTCAATGAGAGGTAGAAACAGCCCGAATCACAGTTGGCTCAGACTTGATACACTGTGTATGAGATCTACAAAGATTTCATGTTGCTTCAAGAGACTTGCAAAAGTCCCTGAGGGAGTTCATCCATGGGAGCTAGATGCCTTCACAGGGTGCACGGAAGTCAGCTGGGTGCCTAACTCCCATTAAGTTAATGCGCACAAGTATTTTTGTAAGTCCCTCTTGGCTTCCCTTCCCTCTTCTCCTTCCTCCTTCAATCTTTTAAATAAAGAAAGCACTTAGCATAAAGATGTGTTGCAAGGCTCCACTCAATGCCTATAAAGTGCTCATCAACTCTGGCAGAAGTGCCTAAGTGTATGATATTCAGTGAAACTGGAAACAGTGGGGATTTTTATGGAGATGATGTACAAGTTCTGTTCTATCAGATACATTCATCTCAAATTTCCCTGGTGTCATCGCACAGCTAGAAGAGGGTGGCGAATCCCCAGGGTTCTCCATGCCTTTTGGCACTGCGATTAAATCCCCTAAGTTTGATTCCCATTTCATCCATTTCTGCCTGACTGAAGCAAGAGATGTGGTTTGAGGAAGAAAAGGAGATACTTTAGGTAAAGCAACATAGCTAAGTCTTAGTTATACTTTATTATCTGTCTTCTCTTTGAAGATAACATATAAAGCAACTGCATTACAAACACAAATCACATAGAGAGTAGGGAAGGGCAGAAGCGTACACCTGACAAACCAATAATTTGGTAACAGGATGATGAAATACAACAACTGATTTGTTTATCAGACCATTCTATTAACCTCTAATGCAACATTTAATCTTTTATAATTGAGCTTTCCATTTTGTTATTAGACCTTAATAGGTAAATTGGCACCTTGCAGATCAGGCTAGAAAATACAAGGAAGCACCGGGGTTCAGACACAATTCAATACCCTCATCTATTCTGCACAGAAGCTGCATCAGCCCCCATTTTACGATGTGGCTGAAGTCTTGTTCCTACATCCTCTTCTGGCTGCACTGTACTGGCAAAGGAGACACCACTCCTCCGCTTGCCAGCCACCCTCCCAGAACTCTTCACATAGACCCACTCCTAGAAGCCCTCCCCACCTCCTTTGTGTCAAGATTGTATAGGTTTGCTAGAGATCTGCAAGCTACAATGAGGTTATTTCAACTGAAATGGGTTAAGGCGTAGTACAGCTAACAACCTCCTCTCCAGGCAGGGTGCACAGATGAGCTTCTGGTGAATAAAAGGCTCTTAAGCCAGCACAGCTGCAACTGAGAGAGAGCATGTGGACAAGACCTCGCTTCCCCATCAGAGCCCATTTGGTTGTGTAAGGTAGAGCTGTGGTGCATTTTATGCTTTACCCATTTAGGCAGAAGAAAAAAGAAAACAGACAGGAGAAAGAACTTGAGCCAAAACTTTCCCTTTGCTACTGGGCCAAAGAAAGGCTGGAGAGGAGGTTTAGATATGGTGGTTAGGGCAGTCAGATGGACAGCCTGGGTGCTACAAATATTAGAGTATGTTACACAGCCTTAGCACAACAAATTGGAAAGGATCCAGCTCAGAGAGCCCCACCGGAGCATAGTGGCTGGAGGTGGGAAATGGGCTTGAATGCTGTCCAATTTGGTGGACACATTTTGATGTTCCAGCTGAGGCTCCTGAGGGGAAATAGGAAAAGGAGGGTCTAGCTTGTGAAACCTGCCAAGTATTAGCTGCCACATTGCCTGCCTGCATCAGATTTGCATAATTTTGCCCTTTCTCAATAGCAGAAGAGCACGCACCTGGAGGGTTTGATGGCAGAAACATCAGTGCCTGGGGAAATCTGGCACTGCCAGGGTCAGATGGCAGCTGAGAAATGGTTCAGAGGCTCTAAACACTGAGCTTCAGGGCCCAAGTTTTCTGTCCAGGAGACAGGACAAGAGAACTGATCCAGCTGACTATTTTATTTCAATGGTTGTACAAATATAATTTCCATAATTTGAAAGTTTCTTTCACAGTTCTCAACCCACTTTGTCCCTCAAATGTCACTAATCCATTAAAAATCCCACCTGATAACCACTCTTACTCCACTCCTTTTTTTTTTCCTTCTTGATGATCTTTTTAAAAGAGGAGAAATTAATAAAGCTTGTTCCCAGAACTCTGACAATTGTGTAAGTGGAGACTGTTATCAGCCACATTTGGGAGAAAAAAGGCATCAAATTACCTGTGCTGTCAGCTAATGCCAGAGCAGATTATATGTAAAACTGGTTATGTTCACACCAATGTTTCGGTCCAACAAAATAGGTCACTCCATGGCCATCCTTGTATGTGTAACATGACATGTTTCATGAGATAGGGAAGGAAGAGGAAAGTACCATTTGCTAACTGGAAATAGAATCCACCCTATGCTACTCAAAGTCCATGCAAGAAGTCCTCTGATTTTAAGTAGATATAAGAAAAAGGCAAAAAAAATATTAAAGTAGTGTTTTCTGGCCAGTAAGAAGCTTTTACTAAAATATTATTGAGTAGTAACAAACAAATATGAAAGCTACAGAACTGCAGTTGACATGAATGTCTTTTTTAAAATAAACAGACATGTTTGATTATTTGTAATCCAGTATAATCCACTGTGTAATGTTAAATATTTTAAAAGAATTTTTCTTCCATTTGTTCTCAGCATGGTTGGCCTGAAGCCAACATGTTGTTATTTTTAGAGGCAACAACTCCACTAAGGCTTTTTAATTTCTTTCATGTTGGCTCTTTTTATAGCATTTTGAAATTGATTGTGCATAGCAAATTCACAAACGGCAAAAAAAAATATGGCAGCCTATCTCTCTTGTGTAGGTAAACTCCTGGTCTCATTTCCCAGGGTTCTGCCACAGGAGGGACTCTATAAAGTAGTTGCTAGGAGAAATAAACCAGACCTGTAAGCATGGAAGAACAGTTAAAATCCTGCTTTTACATCTACAAAGCCAAAATACAACCAGTTCCTCTCTGTACCTCTGCCAGAGAGGGAAAAGCAGGTGGATTTCTTAAAACACTACAGAGCTGAGGATGCCACTGGTGAGGGAACTGGGCTGAGTCTTCACCAGTTATAGAGATCTGGAGAGAGTCTGGGTTGTCTATGGACTGAAACCTGGGTTTTATGATGCAATTTTGAATACACTGTTTAATGGCAATTTAGAGCAAAAAGATGAAGTAAATCAATCCCTGTAAGAAACCGATTTTCTCAGCAGAAGGTAACAGCAATTTTTCTCTGTTTGCTCTTCATTCCCTGGCAGAGATCACGCTTTTGCTCCTCCTGGGGATGCAGCTAGCAAATAGTTTGCTATGACTATTCTGTTCCTCCTGGTCCCAACAGGTATTTCACATCCCCCTCCACTGTTCTCCGTGTGACAGGCTGCCATGGCCCCTTCCATCTGCTATTCTCAATCTCAGCACATTTCAGATCTAGAATTTAAATGCCCAGAATTAACCATGCCACATTTGAAAGTCTGGGGCCAGGTCCCAATATGCATTAGTTTGGATTTCCACTCAAGCGGTGTTTTGTCTCAAAGAATGAAAGTACATTGCAGGTACAGATTGGCTTTCATTGCATCCCTGCTCAGGGGTGGCTAGGACACAGGTTGTATTTCCAAATATCATTTGGCAAAGATCAGACTAGAAACATGCCTTCCTAAACGAAAATGGTGATTCTCCAACAATCACCTGCCTCCAGGAGCTGGGGCTTTAATTAAAATATCAATTATTGCAAGACTTGTAATGAAATTGCAGTTGGCTGTGCTGAACATCTCACATTCGTGCCTCCCTCATGCAGGCTTCTAAAGAGGGTAGCATCCCTTTCTTCCTAAAATTTTCCACAGTGTCAAAAACAAGCTGCACGAGCAGCCCAATTCTTTTGTAAGATATTTGTATAGGCCTATAACCTCTTCCATGGATTTCTTCTTAATTTGTATTCATTCACAACCAGCAGAGAGAATGAAAAGTGTGACAGGGAGAAACTCATTCCAGGAGTTCTGCAGCACCCTGCAGCTTAGCAGAGGTAATTTGTGTAGTTACAGCTCTTCTTTTATTGAACACATCTGCAGCAGTCATTGCATTGGGATGTTTCCTTTATGCCTCCTTGAGAGCTAGTACATGTCCTGAGTGGAAGGTTCAATTTGAAAATGTTCATATAGCCTTTGACCAGCTATGGGAATACAAAAGCCAGAGTATTTTGATCCTATCAAACCACAGAAATACTACAATACATGTTCAAAAAAAGAGAAACAATAGAAAGGACTCATGGGTAAACAGCTATTTATTTGTTATGATCTCACCCAAAAGATTTTTTCATTAAGACTTAATGTGGTTTGATACAGAGGTGAGCTGGGGCATGGGGTTGGAGATCAAGCCTATAAGTAACAAGAAGTAAGAAAAACGGTTTAAAAAATTGTTTAGAGATTTTTTCCTTGTCTAAAATAGAATTTATAGATTTTGCCCTCCTGCTATGAGAATGAAAATAAAGAAGGATACAACAGCCTTAAAGTGCAATTAGAAACAATTCAGAAAAAAAAACCCTGGTCACAACTTAAACAAATACAGCTGCAGGCAAAAGGCAGAAGAGGACCCACAGCCACAAGGCTGATGGGACCCAGCCAAAAGTACGAGGCATAGGGTTCGATGCTCAGAGTGCTCATGGGGTACTACTCCCTCACAGTGGCTGAAAGAGATACGATGGCAGCACACACTCCCTTTTAAACCCACAAGGAAATTCTGCTTGACCGAGCCAAAGTTCTCTGCTGCTCTTCTTCCATCCCTCCCAGGCTCTGAAATGTTCAGAAGTAAAATGGTGAGCCATTTGATTTTCTTCCTGCAGTTTTGCATTTTAACATCCTTCCTGCCGCACGTAGAACTAAGAGTATTACTCTCACATATATCCAGGGAACGCAAAAGACAGACATTTTAAAAGAATAGATTCTGCATTGTAGAAGTTTGTCAAAGTTTTGCACAACAGACCAACTGACAATTAATGTTCCTTTCTCCCCCGTCACAAGCTGTGTTTACATGCCCCCACGTCAGAAAAAGCACATTCATCAATTATCTGTCTCTTCTTTCCCATCCCACTCACCAAACAGCTGTAATAAAATACCCCCACCTTTATAAATTACATCAGAACACAAAGGGAAATCTCTCCATTTTGTAACAACTTTTCTAATTTTAAGTGGAGTGGGGATTCTTTTCCCTTCATGTTTCATGCTACTGTGTACTTTTTAGGACATCGTATTTTTTTATCAATTTACAGCAAGTACTCATTCAGATTACTAGAGCAACTCCAGCAAATGCAGAAAGAAATTGACATTAAGAAGCCACATATTTTCTGTAGGGAGTCACCTTCTGCGAACCTTGCCTGCCCATAAGTATGCATAAAAATGAAGCTCCTGGGAAAAAAGACTGAATTCTTATCCTGGGGGATTGGAGGAGGGAAGTCATATTATTAATAAACCCAAATGTTAGGCTTAACTCAGTATGCAGAGGTTAGGCAGGGATGATATATTATATACTCTGTTTTGAGAAGGAATGCAAGGCAGGCCAGACATTGCCATTTTTCCCTGAAGACAACTGATTTTCCTTCATATGCTTATTCAGGACACATGGCTCAGATGCCTTTTAACTGGGAGCCCCCAGAGGAACTGTGTCCCGGCCCTTTCCCCACCATGTCAGTT
>NW_010162172.1:0-2168 GCF_000695765.1 Mesitornis unicolor | reverse complement strand
AGCAGGTATGTATCTCCACTGAAGTGAAATGCTCCCTTTCTCCGTTTAGCTTTCAAGAGCAGCTAGGCATGTTGTTTTTTTCTTTTTTTATGATTGAGAAAACCAGCTCGTGTCACATCATACGCTGCAATAGCACACGAATAGGGAGCCATCCATCACTTTCGCTGGTTCCCAGTGTTTACTAAAGGGTCTGTCTAAGGAGCTGTTAAAGGAGCCTTAAAAGCTCCAGACGCTGCCAGGAAGGACATGTTCCCCCAGACTTCATCATTTGCACAGGAACCGAATGCCAGCGGCTTTGCTTACGTATGTATCAGGACAGGGAGCATGTCCATGGTGGTCTTGGACTGCAGTTTCTATATGCAGAGATTTGGAGAGGTAGAGACTAAGCAGCAAAGCACAGGCTGCTGTAGATTAGAGATCTCCCTAGAACTGCCTAGGCTTTGTCAGGGGCCACTTCTGGACCCAGAGCATGCCAGAAAGCTTAAAGGCACCCTCATCCATGTTTCCCTCAGGCCTCCAAATTACAGGCTGCACCTCTGAAATGCGTCTCTGAACTTCAGTCAGCCTTGACTAATGAATTGGTGCTGTCTGTTTTGGCACAGAGCTTGTCCCTGCAGTGCAGAACTGCTGAGAATAGGAGGCTGCTTCAAGAGCAAAACTGATGCTGTGACCAAGGCGGCAATCGCAGCTCTCGGTTCTGCATGCAGTCCCCTACTTTTGTTGCTGCTCCCTGTGGACAGGAATTCTTTGACAGGCTAGAACCTAAGAAAATACCGGGACTCTGCAACGCTGGTCGATATGTCAGAGTGCCACTGGCATGAGCTTAGTACAAACACAGTGAAAAGGTACATCTGAGGGTGTGTCCTGAGTCTTCCTCATCTGGCTGCATCCCAGGCTCACAGCTGGATAATCAGCTGCATCCCAGCTCTGAAACACTGCCAAGCTAGGAGTCTCTCTGCTGCCACTCCTTCTCTTCCTTCTTGCTGCTGCTTCTCATTATTTTCCCTTTTTCCACACTTCTGCTGCATAAAAATTGCCCATCTGACAAGGAGTGTTACAGTCAAAATCTCATTATGGGCACAGGGGAACACACCTTATATTCAGAGCCAAAAATTAGAGTTTATTGTTAGTCTAATTAGTGTTTCAACAGTAAAATCAAACGGTTATTCTAAGTCCAGTTACAATGATGCTAACATTGATAGTCCATATTATCTAATTATTGCTAATTCCCATTAATAGTACAATCAAATTTGTTAGTCACCAACTTCCTGGTATCTACTTCTTTTTGTCATGTTATCCTCACCTTTCTTAGGAGTAGCAACAGCAAGTAATTAGCATCCTAAGTTCCTCACCGAGAGGAGTATGCTGTGGATGGTCAAGAGTTTCTTCCTTCTTGGTTCTGGGTCTGGTTGGGCTCTTCAGACAGTCTGTTGCTATAGCTATTGGTGCCCAACTTTAGTTACAGAATATTCACCTCGGAGTTGTTGCAACAACATACATGATATAATTTAGGGTAAAACCATGCAATTTCACACAGTTAAGCTGACAGAAAAAATAAGTTGGACATTAATTACCTGTTGGGCAATTGCTGGTTCAGCTAACACAAGATAATGTAAGCTCAGGACCAGACAAGGCCTAAAGTGGCCTGTGTGAAGGTAGAAGAAAATCTGTGATCTGTCAGTAGCAACAGCAACATTTTTTTCCTAAGCTGCAGGGCTACAAAAGCTGTGTTCACACTGGTACTGCTGATGCATACGTGCTCATCTCCATACAAAAGTACATACCAATTACATCAATGCTTTTGTCAGTAAAACTCTGCTTACCTGATCTTTTTCCAGTTACAGTCAAATGGACTGCAGTCAAGGTGTTAGCTGTTATTCCCTCAAACACCTGAGGTTTTCTTTCAAGCTGATGTTGCTCAGCTCTGTTTGCATCTGATAGAGTCACACTTTCATTTCTAGGAACAGCGGCTTGCGGTTTTAAGCTTCCATCCTATTCTTGACACTAATGTCAAGGAAATGCTTTAGCCCTTCAGCACTGAAATCAAAGTTCAGTTCCCCCCAGCAATAGTAGCATTACTATAGCCATTACTTTTATAGGTAGCGCTGTATAGCGCACAGATGCAGTCATAAATATATGGAGGGTTTTAAATATATGTTTGTGTATAT
>NW_010162171.1:10308-10578 GCF_000695765.1 Mesitornis unicolor | reverse complement strand
GGGGGCGGGCAGGCGGAAACCGTCCTCCACGGCCTTCATCACCTGCGGGGGAGACGGGGTCACAGCCCAAACCCTGGTGAAGCCCCCTCCTCACCTCCCCTGCCCACACGCCATGAGCGATGGCGGGGCACTCACGTCCTGGTTGGACATGTCCCAGTAGGGCCTCTCGCCGTAGGACATCACTTCCCACATGACGATGCCGAAGCTCCACACGTCGCTGGCCGGACTGAACTGGTGATACTGGATGGCTTCGGGGGGCGGCCACAGGAC
>NW_010162171.1:8134-10208 GCF_000695765.1 Mesitornis unicolor | reverse complement strand
TTAGTACCAAGAGAAACCCTTGCCTCAATTTGTTTTAAAATGGCCGTGCGACCGACTGCTACATGGGAGTGCGAGTCCTGAAATATTAATGGGAGGAGAGCGTCTCTGGGAAGAGATGATGGCATTTTATACCTTAATATTTAATGAAAACTGTTTCAGAACTGCACAAGCACACAGTCGCTCCAGCCTGGCTTGCTCTCCTGTAATCAGCAATCCCTGTCTCGGCAGAGGCCCTGGGATGCACGAGGGGAAGCAGGTGACAGACACTGCCGCTAATTGTGATTAACAGTGGGGAGACCTTGACCACAGGGTTACAGCCCTGCTGCCCAGGGCTCCCGCTGGGCTCGCCACCCCTCACCAGCGCCAGGGAAACTCTGCTGGGCTTTGCGGCACAGCGGCCACAGCGGGACCAGGGCAGGGACAGGGACAGGGCCAGGGAGAGGGACGGAGATAGGGGTAGGGACAAGGGCAGGGCCACGGCTGCGCAGGCAGCACCGGCCACATCAGGCAAGGGGCATCGCGCCCATGCCCTGCCCTGGTCCCTGCAGGCAGCGCCTCCCCTCGGCCCTGCCCAGGCAGCAAGTGCTCCTTGGACTGAGGAACCAACTAAACACATCTGGTTCCTCTGTGAGTAAGACCTTTCAGGTGCAGCGTCTTCCATGAAGAAGGAAGTGAAAGCCCACAAAAAGTGCTGTTCCTGGGGCAGGGTTGCTGTGTCTCTCATTAACAGTGCCTGCAGAAGCCGGCTGATGTTGCATTTGCTCCTCACCCCACATCTGGGTCACCCTCACCAGTGACCCAGCCCCAGCACTGTGGGCCATGGCCGTGCACTGCAGCCAGAGATCCCCCCCTGCCCAGGTTTGGGCTCTGACAGCATTTTGCTTTGGGGGAATGCTGACAACAGAGTCTGGAAATGCAGCTCACCATGGTGGAGAAGATGGTCTCCATCTTGTCCTCCTGAGGCCGCCTGAAGCCGGTGATTTTGCAATTCAGGCTGCTGTTCACAAGCACCTTGTGGGCGGCCAGGCTCCTATGCACGTACCCCATCTCCGCCAGGTACGCCATGCCCGAGGCAATGCCCTGCAACATGCAGACGAGCTGGGCGGCTGCCAGCTGCCCCTCGTGCTTCTGCGGAGAGAGGAGGCAGAGCCGCGGGTGAGCAGGGCCCCAGTGGAGGAGCAGGGCCCTGTGGTCACCGCCAGCCCCAGTGCTCACCCTGAGGAAGGCGTCCAGCACCCCGTTGCCCATGTACTCCATCACGATCATCATGGTGCTCCCTGCAGGGACAGACGAGGGCAGTGAGTTGCTGCAGGCTTTTCTACCTCTGCAGCTGTTAAAATCCGGGTGCTGGTCTGCAGCGTGGGCAGCCTGCACTGCTACCCAAGGAGACCCAGAATTTACCCCAGTTTGCAGTGGCCTGAGGCTTTTCTGTGATTCCCAGCTGGGAACCACCAGATCCCAGTATCAGCTGCTCCTCTAATCAGGACACTGAGCCCAAGGGAGCACAGCACCGCTCCACAAAAGCAAAAGCAAGCAGCTCAACCCAAGACTCGGGACAGAACTGCTGCCTTCATTTAAACCAGCACACGTGCTCCCGTTTCTTTGGATTTACACGAATACATTTAACTACAGCGCCCACAGACCAGGTCAGCGCACACTCCCACGAGAGCTGGGGGCGGTCAGAGCTCTGTTTTACTGGCACAACCTCACTTCAATTTGCTTTCACTAGGGGTGCACAGCTTTGCTGCTCAACTGTAGGTCTTACTACCTGGATTTATTCATATTAAATGCTTAGCTGTAAGCATTTTATTAATCATCAGATTGCTAAAACAGCCAATGCATGAGGAAACACCCGATTTCCAGACAGTGACAGTACTGCACCCCCGGGTCACCGCTCCAACACAACAGCTTGAGCCCATCCCTTGCACCCCCTCACCCCTGATGATGACCCCAACCCCAATGATGACCCCGACCCCAATGATGACCCTCACCCCTGGTGATGACGCCCTCCAGGCGGATGACGTTGGCGTGGTCGAACTGGCCCATGGTGCAGGCCTCGCCCAGGAAGCAGCGC
>NW_010162171.1:6937-8024 GCF_000695765.1 Mesitornis unicolor | reverse complement strand
GCACCCAGCCCCCACGGCGGGGCAGCTCCCGCTGGGGGGGGGGGCTTCACTCGCTTTGGGGCCACATTCCCGCAGCCCCAGCGATGCGCTGTGCTGACACGCAACGCTGTCCCATCGCTATGGGCTGGCAAATCCTCTGATTAAACTCAAACACGGATCCCCGCGTGGCTGCGAGCCTCCCCCGCAGAGCCCGTTTTGCCACCATCGCCCACCCCTGCTGAGCACACAGCACTTCACAGCTCAGCGCCAGCACGGGACTCTAAACACGACACAAGGGAATTTCTTCTTCCTCTCCCTCCACCCCTGAGCCGTCCTCCCCACGCACCGCACATTTCCCATGAAATGAGGATTAGCCCCAGCCACCGGGTCCAGGGCCCGCTCTGCCGCGGGGTCTGCTCGTGGACAGAGCATGGCGGGACCGGGGGGCTCCTGCAGTTGAGGCAGAGCAACCCCCACAGCCACATCTGGCACCAGGAGCCACCACATCCATCACATGAGGCCAACGCTGGCTTTACAGCTAAAAATGTGTACCTACGAAAAGCTCTATTGCTTTGTATTGGTCAGCAGGGAGACAAATGCACTCCCAAATTCCTTCTATTTAACTGTGTTCCTATTTTTCTTATTTTTCAAGCACCAATTTGCTTCTGAAAGGTACACAGGAGCAGTTCCTGCTCCTCTGCTCAGCAGCTGTAAAGACAACCTCCCCTTCCCCTCAGTGCCTTTCCCTTCAGCTGCCCTTCGCGCTGCCCGGCAAGCCCTTCCTCCCTCCTTCCTCCACCTCCACTTGCCTGCAGCTGGATTTATCTTTCGGAAAAGAAACGACAAAGAATAATCGTGTTTCTCATGTTCTGGCACACATTAGTGATTAAGGCTCCAGGGCCCAGCGAGGGGATTTTAATTTGCTTTTAAGTTTTAGGCAGTGAAGCTGATGAAAATCAATAAATCATTAAGTTCACGTATTTATAAATAGTTTTCATGCTGCTGTCAAACTGCCCAGATGCAGACAATGGCCAATGCTTGGCTGTTGTTCTCAGTGCCTCAGAAAAACCAACGGGAACGCGAAACAAGCTCCAGCAGCCCCACTCCC
>NW_010162171.1:5799-6834 GCF_000695765.1 Mesitornis unicolor | reverse complement strand
ACCACCATCACCCCATGGCACGGCCACCACCACAGCCCCACGGCACCACCACGCCACAGAGGAACTTGCCCGTGCCGATGATCCTCTCAATCTTCACGCTAGCGTTATCCAGCTCCTTGGCGAAGAGGTGCACGGCCTGCATGGGGTCTTCGCAGGTGTCAGGGTCGATGTAGGTCCTCCTGGTCGGTATTTTGACTGCGGGAAAGCAGGTGATGCACAAAGGGGTCGTGAGGAAAGCTCGGCAGAGAGGAAACAGCCCCCCACCAGCAGGGGCTCCCTCAAAACCCCCATTCACACCTCCTGAACACAAACACCTCACCCTGCACCAAAACCTTTGCCAGCCCTTGAAGGCGGCTCAGCAGCGCAAGGCCCTCCAAGGCCTGGTGGAACGGCCATGCCGCCCCAAGGAGGACAGGGGCTCTGCTGCTTCCAAAATGCTTCAGGAGCAGCAGAGCATGCGTGTGCTTCACGGGCATGTGCCAGAAATCAAATAAACTCCTCAATCCCAGCATCTGAATTTCCTTTGACAAGTGGTGTCTGTAAAATTATTGCTGCTCGACAACCAAGAGTAGCCCCAGAAAACAAAGCTGAATTCTCATGTAGCTGTCTGTGAAAAGCTGAGGGAATAATTCATGAACCCATTGGAAAGCTGAAAGTGTCCCCATCTCCTTGGGCACGGTGTGACCTGTGTGGGAAGGACGGACACCGACTCGTGGAGCTGACAAGGCCGCTGTCCCCAGGAAGCCAAGCCCTGCTCGGGATAACGCGGGACGACAGCACTTCAAAAGCAAGGACTGGGGGCTGCTTTGGGTTATTCACAGCCACAAACACAGGAATCCCCTCAGTCGTACCGGGCACAGCGGCCAAGGCCTCACTTACAGTGGAAGTAGAGCTCCTCGTCCCCGTCCTGGCTGGCCTTGCTGTACCCGCACTGCCTGCAAGGAGAGGACGCGCGCCATTGCCCGTGAAGGCCTCAAACCGCAGCGCCCGGGGCAGAGCCCGACCCACGGCAGCACAGCCCCGCTCCACGCGTGG
>NW_010162171.1:4270-5770 GCF_000695765.1 Mesitornis unicolor | reverse complement strand
CCCTCCCCTGCCCCGAACACCCCCGGCCTCGCTCACCGCCTCCACACCATCACGCCGATCACCATGGACACCAGCACCATCAGCCCCGCGATGGCCACCACCGCGATGATGAGGACGGGGCTCTGCTCGCTGGAGGCCACCGTCACTGCGGAGGGAAGGGAAGGGGGTCAACAACCACCCCAGGGCAGGCCCAAGGCGTGGGGCAGGCCAAGGTGTGGGGAAGGCCCAAGGCGTGGAGCAACCCCCCAGGGCAGCTCCATCCAGTGCCACCAGTGCCCTCCAGCACGGCTGTGGGATGATTCCCAGGCGGCTGATCACCACCCCACAGCCATTCCCATTCTGGTGCAGTTTTAGAAGCTGCTGCAGCCAGACCAAGGCGCAGGGCAGCGCTGCAGGCACAGACAGAGCGACCCCAGCACCACCACGTTCCTGGTTTGTTAATCAGCGCTGAGGAAAGGCTCCTGTTTATCAGAGCGACGTATTAAAATTTATAGCTTACAAATAGTTTTCCTTGATCATATTAATCCCTTCCCTTCCTGCTTTTGCAAGCAGAGGTATATTAGGAAGCTACATTCTATATAAAATTTTTATTGGCCTCAATTCATTCTGAAAATGTCTTCTGTGCGGCAAATGGATGCAATTTAAAGCCCTGTTAAACACAATCTGCGAGAGCCGCGCTGAGCCGGCCATCGTGGGGCTCCCACTCCCAGCAGGGCGGGCGATGGAGCTGAAGCCCCACAGCTCTCCCAGCCCTCTTTTAGTCAGCAAAATGAGAAGTTTCTGGACAATGGTTATGAATGGAAACTGAAACGGAAAAGCCCCCGCAGGTAACACCGATGCTGGCCGATCTCATTCAGCCAAGTGGCTCACAAGCAACCTTGCCCAGATCAAACAGGGAAACGCAACTAAAAGCAAGTCCTGGGAAGCACCAGCTCCCAGATCCAGAGCGGCAGAACCAGGGGAGCAGACGTTGCCCCACGAAACCCAGAGCACCCAGGGCAGGGGCAGCAGCGCCCCACGACAGCCTGGAGCCCCGTGCTGCGCTGTATCTGTGGGGGACGATGAGCACAGCCCACACTTACGCTCTGCCAGCGTCTCCACCTCGATGCTGGGGCTGGAGCTCCCATAGTCTGCGGAGGAAGACGTCCGGATTTGGAAAATATAGAGTGTGCCAGGCTTCAGGTTATTGACCGTCACGGCCGTTGATGTGGTTTTCACAGTTGAGTAACTTTGATCTCTCTGATCCTGTGAAATAATGAGATATCCGAGATGGAGCTGGACTGACAGCACGGCTGCATCCCCCCCTCGCCTCTGGTCCCATCAGCACAGACCATGGTCACGCGGCATCTTCAGCAGAGAGAACACCTTCACTGGATGTCTCATTACTAGAAATTACACGGAAAGGTCACACGAAACGGCCGATGGAGCCGGATGACGCACGGCAGAGGATGGGGAGCAGCGGGGCTGCCCTGCACAGCCTCGGCTGCTCGAAACATCCAG
>NW_010162171.1:0-4239 GCF_000695765.1 Mesitornis unicolor | reverse complement strand
TGCTCCCTGCTCCAGCCCTGGGGAAGCCCATGGGTGCCTGCAAAGCTCCCTGGGCTTCTGCCACCGTCGGGGATCGGTGTCTCAGCCGCGCTGGGCGCTTCCAAACAAACTCCCCGTCAGGAAGACGAGCCCGGTGCCGCCGCAGTCCCAGACACACGAGGTGCATCCTCGTCACAGCAGAGCCAGCCCCCAGGAGCACCCCCAGCCCCGGCCCACGCTGTCCCAGCCCCACAGCCCCTCATTGTGCTGCTCCCCAGGCCGGGGATGTCGCTGTGAAGTGGATTTACTGTTTGACACGCTTTTCCCCTTGAGTCTCCATAGTGAAAACACAGCCTTAAAAGCAAAGATTAGGAACTGAGCTGATGTTCCTGTCAGCATCAAGAGGCCCATTTCAGTGCCTCATTGCTGTAGTTTGAACTCCCCACCCGAGCAGGACATTTCCTCATCTCACAGACCCCACTATCTTCTTGTTGCAGCCCATTTGCACAGGAGTTGTCGTCTCGGGCTCCAGCGCTCGCCCCCACCCGCAGATTCCTCCTTTCAAGTCTATGGGATGCTGAAAACCACATTAATATGAATCAGCTTCAAGGTAGCTTGTTTCTAAATACAGAACAGCAACGTGTCACCTGCGCCGTCTGCCTGACGTGCAATCAGTTTCATAACGAGCCTGAGCACACGCAGATAAGGTAATTTGTGGGTCTGTGTCACAAACTGCATTTATTTTGATTTACAGCATCGTCCCTGCTCTCTGCTCGTCAGTATTTCTTCTCAAATTCTCGACTCACCTGTCAAATAGCAGCTCTTATTTGAATTAAGAGGCTGCCATAAAAGCTCACGTCCCCTCCCGTGTGGCAGACACTCACAGCTCAAAGTCACGGCTCGGTGGCCCCAGCCCAAAACCAGTGGGGACCACGAGGTGCCACGCTCTGCCCTCACAGGCAGTGAACACAGGAGTCACCGGCACCAACCCAGAAACCCCATAGGGTTTAGTGGCCCCTATCAGCACCCAAACCTCCCGTTTCTAATGCCCTTGAAAAAACCATCCAGTGCATTTAAAAACAATAAAAGAATGAATTAAAGTTGTTAGCTTTGCTCTTTCTCTTGGGGAGACGTCGGCATTAGGAGTGGATGAAATCTTGCTGCACATACGGAGAACCCCCCCGAATTAACACAAACTCCAGGCCCACCTTCTCGTAGTACTTGACCTCGTACTCGGTGCCGTTGGCGGGGGCCAAGCCCGGCTCCTGCCAGGACAAGGAGATGCTCTTCTGCTCCACCCGGTCCGTGCGGATGTCGGTGACGGGAGTGGGCGCTGAAAGGAGAGGGAAGCAGCGGGTGAGGGCGCTGCTGGGGGGACAACGGGGGCCACCACGCTTCGGATGCTCTGGTTCTGAGCAGACAGGCACAACCCCCAGGTTGCACGTTATGGGGAGCACAACCCCGAGGTCACACGGGAGTTTTCTCTGTCCTCACATTCCTGGCACCCCAACGCTGCTGCAGTTTGGGGCAGCAGAGGGGCTCTGCCCGCCCGTCCCTGCGCTCCCCTGCCTCCTCCAGGCCATCTCCTCCCCTGCCCACCACAGCATCTGGACACACCAGGACATCGGTGCCTTTGCTGCAAAGGTGAGATTCAAGAGACACCGAATATTTCAGCAGGGAAAAGGAACCTGTACCTTAATAACAGCTTCTACTGCAGCCCCGTGTTCTGCCCTGGATTGATCAGAGGAAACTGCGTGTTTTAGGAAACGAGACGCGGTACAGGGGCTGATGCTCGACGTGGGTTTTGCTCCTGTAAACCACGCTAAGTGCTCCTTGCGGTTTTATGTGATTCCCATCAATAAAATATCACACAGGTGCCCTCCTGTATCTCTGAATCTAAAAAACCGACTGAAGAAACCTGAACACGCAGTCTTGGCTGTTAACAAAGCCAAGGGGAAAAATCACCCTCACCCGGTGCTGGGCTGCAGAGCAGAGCCCATGGCACACGCTGAAAAGCAGGCGCCAGCTTCAAACACGTTAAAAGGGATTAAAGAAAGTCACGCAGACTATAAAGCATTTCACACTGTGAAAAAAAATGTGTGTCCCATCAATATTTTAAGCTCCCCTAACATTGCCTCTATTCCGAAAAAGCAAACATTAAATTATTCACCGCTCTGCCTGATTTTATAAACTCCCTCCCGTTGTATGTGGGTCTGCTCCTCTTAATTAACCAGAGCAGCCGCAGCAAAGGCACAAACCCAGGTGTGGGCACCGCGTCCCTGCCCTGAACGACTGCAGCCTCCCAGACCCAAAGGGTTGGGTCGGGACAGCAGCGAACGCTCAGCGACGGAGCTGAACCAGGAGCCCCGCGGCAGGGGCAGCCCCATGGGTGCCGGATCCTGCGCCCCCATCCCCAGGGACGCCCTCCCCACAGCCCTGCAGAGCCAGAGCCAACCACGACCCACACCACTTCCTTCTGGGGTGAGGGGCAATGGGCACAGACCCCAACACCTCCAGCACCCGGCATCACTGGCCCGAGAGGAGGACGCGTTTCGGCGCCGGCTGCGTTATTAACCTGTAACAGATTTAAAAGCCCTTTAAGACAGGAGCTGATCCCTGCCGGGAATATACACGATGCCGGCCCAGAGCGTACATTTACATGGCTAATGCAGCTCTGCTCCTGCAGGTAAACAGCTCTGCTCGCTCCTCAAACACTTTTATTTAGTCCCACGCTGGGGCCAGATTAGAAAAAACACGGTATTAATTTTGCCTCCTGCAGACTAAATAGCATCTTTTCTTTTCCCCTGCAAACACCATGAACAACTGCCAATTCCCTCTTGTGACTGCTGACGGGGAAGGGCAGCGCGAGAGCTGTGCTCAGAGCTATATTTAGAGGAGCAGGGATCTGACAGCTAAATAGGGTCTTGTGTCTTTGCTTAATTTTCCCTCTGAATCTGCATCTCTGCAGCCAGAGCTTCCCTGCTGCCGCAAGCGACTTCCCCAGGACCATTGCACCGCGCTTCAAGCACCCCAAAACCTCCCTCGCTCCTGATCTCTGTCCCCATCCAGTGCTGGCTGCCATGGCCAGAGGCTCCAGATGGCACCGCAATGCACCCATCTACACCAGCCACGGCTCCGTGTGCCGCCGCAGTGGCAGGGGCTGCTCCAGGCAAACCGGACTCAGAAGTCCCCTCCCCAGGAGAGGACCTGCCCCCTCTTTGAGTCCCTGTCACAAAGCAGGACCTGGAGCCCAGCATCACAGACGGAGCAGCCGCGGAGGGGACACCTTCAGCAGCAAAACATCCACGTGTTCAAAACTTCCTGCTGCTCGGGTAATTCTGAGCCACCATCTGCATCCGGAGACTCGGCAGCTCAACAAGAGACGCTGATTTTGAACCAATTACACCAATAATTATGCCCTATTCTTTATGAGCACGCAGTGCTGAGATCCCCACCCAAAGGAAATCCGTACAGGCACAGCCCCACAGCCGCAGCATGGGTGGGTGCCGTGGATTTGCTGCTTCACACCACAGAGGACAGGACCCTTACCCAGCCCTGTGTTCCCAGCCCAGAGCTGAGCCCCAGGCGAGGAGGCAGCTCCTGAGCATGGGACCCCCTGTCCGACACCGGGCAGGAGCCCCCGGAGCCACAGCTCATTACCAGAGCTCGTTACCAGAGCCCATCGTTTCCAGAGCTCATTACCAGAGCGGGTCAGGCTCACCCCTCCCCATGCGCTGGCTCAGGAGCAGCCGGAGCTGGGGAACACGAGGCCTCCCCAGAGAAATCCCCCCCTTAACAATGCGGATCCCGATGAGGAACAGCTCCTCTGCTGCTGCGGCACCGCCCCACGGATCCACCGAAACCATCACACGAGGGGAGAGGAAGCAACAACACGTGCTAAAGCGTTTGATCAAGCGGTGGGAAAATTATTTATAACAAGATCAAAGTTTAATCTCTTCAGATGAAATCGTTGGCCAATTCCTGCCACGAGGTGCGTGAGGATCATCTGTCTCCATTAACTGCGGCTTGGCAAAGGGTTTCCGTGCAAATTAATAACGCAACCGCAGGGGAACAGGCAAGGACACAACAAGCAGAGCCGAGGCACAGCTCACGGCGGAGGGGGATAGGGGTGGGTGCTCACTGCCCTCACGTAAGGGGATTGAACAGGAAACGTGGAGCAGAAAGGGACATTTATGGTACAAAACTGGGCCACAGACGGGCACAGAAGAGAGCCAGTGCGGGTGACCGTGCCCCTGCCCG
>NW_010162170.1:0-548 GCF_000695765.1 Mesitornis unicolor | reverse complement strand
TCAGGAGCTGTTAAGTCACCCGTGGCTCATGCAAGGTTATTCTGAGGCTGTTCAGTGGCAAAGTGAATACCCAGTAAGTACCCTGGGATCCATACACATGGATGCTGAAGTGTTCAATGTAGTGGTACTTACTGCCCTCCTGACGGCATGGGAGTGTGAAGACTTTTCTCCTGGAGGGACTTTGGGATGGCTGTGGCTCCTTTCTGGCTCTTCTTGCTGTCAGAAAGTTACACGTCTCTTGAGGAGGAATTTCCAGTGGGTTTTCATTGTATCCTGCAGCTGATGCTTGATTTGCAAAGTAACTGCTCATCAAAACGTGAAGTATTTCCATGTGCAAATGACCAGTTGATTCTCCAGGCTTGGTCAGCACTTCGTTCGATGTGCAAAACACGAATGCTCTGGAAAGCACGTGAGACAGGATTATGGTTTGTCTTGTGTCTGGTCCTCACTGGAAATGGCAGTTTGCATAGAAGAAATGTGACCTCATTGAAGACATGTCCGTCCTGTCCCTCTATCACTTGTTTTGCTCGTGTGAGAGACCACAGTAC
>NW_010162169.1:0-10341 GCF_000695765.1 Mesitornis unicolor | reverse complement strand
GGTCCTTTCCAACTCCTGATATTCTGTAATTATGTGATTCTGTATCAGTGCAGGATAGGGGCTGACCTGTTGGAGAGCAGCATAGGGGAAAGGGACCTGGGAGTCCTGGTGAACAGCAGGATGACCATGAGCCAGCAATGTGCTCTCATGGCCAAGAAGGTCAATGGCAACCTGGGGTACATTAAGAAAAGTGTGGCCAGTAATTTGAGGGTGATTATCACAGAATCATAAAGTCATAGAATGGTTTAGGTCGGAAGGGACCTTAAAGCTCATCCAGTCCAACCTCTGCCATGGGCAGGGACACCTCCCACCAGACCAGGTTGCCCAGAGCCCCATCCAACCTGGCCTTGAACACTTCCAGGAAGGAGGCACCCACAACTTCCCTAGGCAACCTGTGCCAGTGTCTCACCACCCTCACAGTAAAGAATTTCTTCCTAATATCTAGTCTAAATCTACCCTCTTCCAGTTTGAAACCATTCCTCCTCATTCTATCACTACCTGTCCTTGCAGAAAGTCCCTCTACTCTGGCCCTGGTGAGGCCACATCTGGAATACTGTGTCCAATTCTGGGCTCCCCAGTTCAAGAAGGACAAGGAACTACTGGAGAGAGTACAGGTTAGAGCCACTGAGATGATGAGGGAACTGGAGCATCTCCTTTATTAGGAAAGGCTGAGAGAGCTGGGTCTATTCAGCCTGGAGAAGAGAAGACTGAAGATGAGATGCCATTAATGCTTATGAATACTTATATTCAGGTGTCAGGAGGATGGGACCAGATTCTTCTCGGTTGTTCCCAGCAACAGGACAAGAGGCAATGGTCACAAACTACATCGCAGGAAGTTCAACTTAAACATAAGGTAAAACTTTACTGAGGGTACTAGAGCACTGCAATAGGCTGCCTAGAGAGGTTGTGCAGTCTTCTTTCCTGGAAACATTCAAAACTTGCCTGGATGCATTCCTGTGTGATCTTCTCTGTGTGATCCTGCTCTAACAGGGGGGTTGGACTGGATGATCTTCAGAGGTTCTTCCAGCCCCTACAATTCGTTGTTTCTGTGATTCTCAATGAGGTCCAACTCTCAACTGTTGGTACTCAAGGGCAGCAAGCTCAAACTCTTTGATTTAGCTACACTGCAAAAAATCTGAGAGCACTCTGGGACAAGAAGCTTTTGTTACTAATTTAGGCTCAGTTATTAAAATGTTAATGAAACAGCAGCCACAGTACAAAGTCAGGACAACAGAAGAAAGGATGAGAAAGTAAACCCACTGAGAAACATTGTCAGTAGGCTCAAGTTAGTGTTAGCTGTACAGAAATATGTGAGGCCTCTTGCTTTAAAGACATACTCATACCTATTAAAGAATAATAGATTAAAGAAAGGTTATTAGCTAAACTATTCTCCTTCCTTCTCTGTATTGTAAGCCCAGACATGCCTCCAGGCACTGTCTTTAGACACCTGTGACTTAAGGTACCCAGGATATGTTTGTCATAAATACTCATAATTTTAGAGTCTTATCTGAAAAATCAGGAGAGCAATGCTTATATGCTTTTGAAAAAGTCTTCGGTACCACTGGATGGAAGATTTCCTATCTTGGAAATGTAAGTAACTATTGTAATCTTTACTTCCCCAGGAACACTACTTGAGCACTTGAGGACTTGACCCTACATATATGCAGCACTGCACTGTTTACTGTCAGGTCTTCCATAACTATTATGTACATGTCAGCGCACTTTGCATTTGAATACAGCCTATTTGGAAAAGTTTATATAGAAGTAAGAACATGGTTATTTTGAACCTGTTTGAGCAGAGGGGTTAGATAAATTGAGCTCCAGAGGTCCTTTCCAACCTGAACCATTTGCTGTTATTTTTCTCCAAACACACAAATACATCTGTGTTTAAGAATGTGCTTCTGTAAGTCTTTATTTTCTGGCATCCCTCTCACTTCAGTCTCCTTATCCTGCGGAGGGGTGTGCTGTGGAGTAAGGTTTCTAAGTGTGGCAGATTCACAGCCTCACAGAGCAGGAAAGTGAGAGAAGAAAGAAAGACAAAGACCCTGACAGTAGCACAGAATCGAGGAGACACAGTAAAAACAAATCTAACTTTGCCTTAATGCAGTTCATCACAGCATCAAAATCAATCCCTGGCAAACAGGGGACAAAAATTCTGAACACAGAAGGACCCTTTGGTGGCATGGGACTGTAATGAAGCATCTGCTGTTCTGAATGCACAGAGATACAGCAAGAGCTGAGGAAATGTATAAGGAGACAATAAAAACTACTTAGCAACCAGCACACTGCTGACAATTAACTACTGACTCACAGACCCCAAAATGAACACCCTAGGTTTCCTGAGCCACTGTATAAGACACTTAAGGTTATTGACTTTCTTCTATTCAGAAGTGATATTTTGGGACATATTATGCATGTTATTTGTTTTGTCAGAACAGTTGCCAATTAAAAAATTTCTTAATATGTTACGGGGTCATATAGTGCCTTCCTAAGCACTATAGGGGCCCATTGAACTAATGCTAAAGACATTAGTGAAGTCTACAGTGGCATAAAGGTATCTGTAGAATACAATAAAGTGTAATATGAGGATCCCTCAAGTACTTCTGGGCAGACTGATGTATCCCTAAAGCATGATGCCCTGCCACCCACTGATTGTAATGAGGGTTCTGAGGGCAAGAGAGAAAACTTGGGGAATAAAGACTTAGCATGTGGCTTCTGACTCCACCAATTCAACAAAATGAGTTTTTTGTTCTTAATTTTATTTGCCTCCTCTGTACCGACAAAATCTCTTGTCATGTTAGCTTTCCATTTACACAGATGAAAATAAAGACAAATGCATTTGTAAGAGCTGGAAACACTTAAAATGGTGATTGGCACTTAGGTCTATGTTTGTACAGCACCTAATGCAATGAACAATGGACTCACACCCGGAATCCTAAATTTTGTCACATGAAAAATAATAATGGGTATTACAATTATTCTGTGTTTTGTTTTAGAATTATTTTCTACTTTGCTCATAACATCAGTCATACAGTCTATTCCTCAGTAGAGAAGCATAAACAAAGAAAAAGTAAAATAACAGCGATTGTCAATTTAGGGTTATTTCCACCCATGAACTTATGTTCCCAATGTACTTTTCACGCTTACTTATTCTAGGGTGGGAAGCAACAAAATGTAAAATAAATTATGCCTCTTCTGTTTCCATACATTGAGATCTTTATTTGTCAGCACTAAGCTAGTGATTTAGCCAACCCAGAGGAGTGCCAAGAAGCTTGAGCAGCAAGAACAAAAAGCAGCCCAGAATAAGTGAAATAATAGCTACCAAATGGAAACCTTTTAAAGGGAGCTGGAAGGAATGTCTCAGACTTGCTGGAAAGCTGTCAGAGAAAAGAGATACTTGCTGTTCTTGAACAATATTCACTATTTTGACTTGTGTAGGTAATATTGCAGAGAAAACTTTTGAAAATCTGGAAATTCCTTCACATACAGTGATCCTAATAATTCAAAACCACATTTGACACTTCCAGGCCACCATATTGCAGTCATGTCATGTAAAAGTTGTCTTTCCTCTATGCAACATAGAAAAAGTCTCATTACCTCATATGGCCAAATGTTCAGAGTAAAATAAAAACCTAAACAAATTCAAGTAACACAGGAAAGTTCTCTCATTTCATTAGGACAGTCAAACGTTCACTGATTTTTCCAGTGTACTGAAGATATTTAAGTGGTTGCAGGCCCTACAGTGTCTAAGACCGTCATAACCTTCTAATATTTAACATAATCAAAAGTCTGCGAGATGAAAAAAAAATAATTTTACCTGTTTTTATGGGTGGGGTTTTTTTCGTATTCCAAATGGGTTTAGTTAATTATTTCACCACTATTGAACAATATTTGATAATCAAAGCATTGCCTTTCTTTTGTAATTGGTTATGGTTGTTTCCACTGAAACACAGATATTTCACTAAAATTATTGATGGGAAGATACCAGAAACCCAGGGAGAAATTTCTGCACACTATAGCTACAGCTACACCAATAAACTGTGTGTACCCTGAAGCATTCCCAGACACTGAGATAAGCTGGCAACGAATGACCTGCATCTATGCTAATGAGCTGTCAGTCACCAGAAGAGCTCAACAGCTTGGAAACTGCCTACTGGGATCCCTGGAGTGATCTAATTGCTAAATCCTAACCGGGAACCCTTTGAGATAATGCAGCTACACAGGGCCAAAATCACACCATAAAAAAACCTTCTTGAAATGCTACTAGTAGAGATATGTGACTCAGCATGGCCTGAGAGAAGCCTGAATAAAAATACTTGACATTTTTTCAGTAATCCAATTTCTCCTTTTCTCTCTCCATCACACACACGCAGAAAGCAGAGGTGAGTCTGAAAGATTGCACATGCTTCCAAGTTAGTAAAGTACCAGGACTGCAACATATAGTAGAAGGGACACAGGGTCGCC
Source organism: Mesitornis unicolor (assembly GCF_000695765.1). Taxonomy (NCBI): domain Eukaryota; kingdom Metazoa; phylum Chordata; class Aves; order Mesitornithiformes; family Mesitornithidae; genus Mesitornis; species Mesitornis unicolor. Next base: position 5,877 of record NW_010162169.1, on the reverse strand, counting down.
TGTAATAATAGATAACAATCTATTGTATCTCTAACAGCAGAGCACAGCTCACTGCAGCAGGTCAGTACCAGCTTGAATGCAGACAATGGCAATAATGTGAGCATAACACCATATGAACATGATGATAATTTTTCTGAATCTGGATTTGCTCATAAACAACCACCTTGAGTGTCCCTATGCTGGTGGATGCAGTGATCATCTATAGTGACTGAGAGACTTCTCATGAGAAAACAAAACAAAACTGAACCATGTAATACTTTGCTTTTTCCTCTAAACTTCGGTGGTTGAGCTATCTGAGGTTGCCTTCCTCCCAAGAAAAAAACACTTTTTGCATGTTCCCTGCCCTGTCCATTTATACAGTGAGTAATATATATTTTAACCTCCACTGTGTTTCCTAACGATATTGAAAGAGTTCTGTTTCACTGTATAGAAATAATATCCTTTTTTAGTTATTATTCTATTAAGCTATTCTCATGGAAATAAAATACACTAGTAGTCAGACATCTTGTTTGCTTGTAATGTTTAAGTTGTTTTGACATCAGAACATGCTTAAAAACCTGAAGCAAAGCAAGAAAGAAGTTTGAGGCTTACCTATCTCTTATTATGGTCCAAATATGCTCATACTTTCAGTGTAGACAGGCCTCAGCATATTTGTTGCTGTTTAATGACTATGTGTCATTAGGTACCACATAATTGCTTGCAACAATACCAAGTGGTGAACATGAGCCATATAAAAACCTTGGCTGTCTTTTTTCATATTCTAGGCAGCAAACCTGTACAGCAGAAACAAGCTGCTCATTTTGCAGCATCCCAGGGACGGTACATTGATTTCCAGAAAGTGAGTTACAGACAGCATCATGCTTGGGTGTGTGTTAAAACTCAGAATCAATAAAGTGATAACCATAGGCAAGAGGCTGCAATGAGCAAAAGTTTTGTGAAGCAGGGCTTGAGAGAAAGGCTTTAGGAGTAGCAGAAATCTGTAGTACTCATTTATGCATACAGTTTTGTACATGAAGTCATGCCAGACCATGCAAGCAGTGGGCCGTGTTGCTATCGAAACAAGATGAAACAAATGAGTCATGTGTTATCATTTATCTCTTGCGCCTTTGAATGAGAAGGGATGGCACGTGTCAGAATGTCACTTGACACTAAACGTCCTTCTTTTTAACAGGTAGATGATAACATTTTGACATGAGGTCCCCTCAATTTGGCAAATATAGTGTAATGGGGCAGCTAAGGAACATACTTTCTTTCATATTTCATATTCATATTTTTCTTGACATTAATTATGCCATACTGTGTCTAACAGGTGTATCAACCTTATGACAAAAAATTTAAGACATAGCTGAGCTATGTCTTATAACGAGTCTAGGAACTGGAAGGTCTGTATTTTGAACTGACACCATCTTCATTTGTGACTGTGAAAGCCTCATTATGCCTAAAGTTTCAGACTTGGAAGACTAAAACTTATATGTCTAAATATGACTATAAGTGTCCAACTTTAGAAATGTAAGCCTTAAAATACTAATAAAATACACCTCTCTCTTTCTCATTGTCAAAGATGGTTAGAAATTCAAAGAAAAAACTAGACTAAGAGCCAGGTATATTAACTCACAATTCCAAACCTATCTTGTAAGTAGACATACATATAATGTTCTCAACAGTGATCCATGCTACCACTGCATTAAGAATAGAACTGAATTAGATAAACATTTTCATTCACTTACAGTAATAGTATTTAAAAATATTTTCTGTTAAAAAAATCTATTATCAATCATCTCATAGAAATAAAAGTATAAATTACTCTTTCTTCTTCTACATCATATTCTTGATATCATCATACAACAGTCATTCAGAATTAATGCCAAAACTCTTGTGGATTGCTTGATTGGTTTGTTTGTGTGTTCGTTTAATAATAAGATCTAGAATAGGATGTAAATGTTCTTGAAAAAATACTTCTAATCAGAAATATTTCTGAAAAAAATAGAGATAATGTGAAACATAAAAAAATGTATAATCTACTTCATTTAAGATTAAAGATTAATTTAAAGATTAATTAAAGGTGCCTCATTTTTACTGTAGTGGGTGCATTATAACTTCTTTTTTTTTCGGTGTAAATTTGTCTCATATAATGCATCAGAATCTCTGCTCTGGGTGAAGGGACATATTGTATCATGTGTGTTTAACTCTCTGAGAGCATCATGAGAAAGGTGTCTGTTGGGAGCCAGATTGGTGTAAGTGTGAGATAACTGAAGTACCAGTGCTGTAAGATTCTATGGCACCAGCTTCTATATGCGGGATTTGTTCTAGAAAATTAAAATGTTCCTTCTGAAGCTGTTGTCATTATAAGTGTGTTTGAAGTCAGGCAATTTTTTGTTATACACTTTTTGATCTGCTTTAACGGAATAATTTCTATTACTGAAAACTCAGATTTGACATTTCATTTGCTAATCCTCTAAACTGATTTTGCATTATTTTGCTTGATCTCATATTGGAATTTATTTATTTTTTAACAGTCATATAAATATTTGTCTTTTCAGCCTGACTCTCTTCCCTCATTTCTGTCTTGCACCACAAACAGCACAAACCTAGAGATCAAAGGAAAAAATGTCTTTTATATGCAATGTGATTCCTATCTTCTTTTATTATTGCTACTGTCAACAGCAGCATTTTTCCTCAAAATGATAAAAGAGAATATAAAATATAAACAAATTGGCTTCATATAGAGATGTTTACCTTAACATTTAGTTGAGAATTTGATATAAATTATGAAAAAACTTACAAAATACCCACTACAACTCCAATACATTAGTCCACATGAAACAAATAAGCCCTATTAGTTCCATTGATTGAGATGATATTAACATGCGGTGTTTATAAAACAATCTAAGAACATAATACTGATGCAAAAAGGTTATTTTTTTTTTAAGTCTTGGACTCATGCTAAAAGCTGCCTGTGCCATCATCTGAAGAAAGCACATAGATTTTCTTTCAAGCTAGTACTTGGCTGCACTACATTTACTAAAAGAAACGAGAGCTGTTCACCTCTGGAAGACAAAGGCTGAAACAGACGGTTGAGAACCATCCAAAAGCACTCAAAGGCTCTTCCAGATGCCCAGTAATTAGTTGTCTTACTGAAAGCCAGGACGCTCAGATCTCATGTCCAAGTTCTAGCCATTCCTTGTCTGTTCTTCAGTTTACGTAACCTGAAATTAGAAAACATCTTAGGTGAAATTCTTTACAAATGCGTATTTTAGAATCTTTCAGTCAAAAGCATAATCAGGAATGAAATGAGCATGCAACAGTGATGTCTTTGTAATTTAGAGTGTATGTGAAGTAGGAAATGTAGAAGAAATGGCCAGGATTATGAGCAGAACATTTTTAACTGTTTAGAAACACCAAGGAAGTAAAAAAATCTATAAACCTCAACATACTAAGTTTAGAGTACAGAAAACTGGGAGTTATGATTGTTTTGATTTTTGCCACAAACACTCAGTGGAAAAAGAGAATATTTTTAGTGAATTTGAGCCATGAAGAAAAGAAGAAGGTCAAGATAACTGTCTGGAGAATGGAGAATCAAAGAGGAAAGAGAAAAAGGATGGGATTGGCAGTTCTTGGAGCTCAGGAAAGCTTATGGTCATTGAGGAAGAGGAAACAGAAACAAACAATGTGTTTCTGTTGAACAAATCAATACTTTTTTTTATGGTGGAGTGATCAGAATTCAGTGAAAGCCAAATCTGAAGAATAGTAGGTTGTTCTCAAGAGATGATCCAGTGTTGCGGGTCAGATGAACCACGAGAGAAACAGACCAGTAAAGCTGTAGCCTTTCAGACCTGTGAGCTAACTCATGCATGAGTTTACAGATGAAGAAATACAATCTGAACACTGATATATTTTTGGAATAGAGAAAGAAGTCCAACGTACCAGTGATCCAGGGATCACTCAGCAAATCCTTACACATTACTTGTCATTAAATATTTGTCTGACGAAACACCCATTCTTTTGAAGAATTTGTGTGTCATCATTTAACGTGATACACCAATTCATGTTTACTGTGAATAAATGTGTAATACTGAAATTACACATAAGCATCTATTATTTACATACCATTCAAAAAAGAATATAAAATTTCTTCTGCAAAGACAGACAAACTACATATTTTCAATGTAGATTGTATGTAGTGCCTGCAGATACTACTGTAAAACCTTCATGCTTTCAAAAAAAATCTGTAAAATTAATACTAGAGCAAAGCCTGAAGGTAGCATACACTGTTTCAAGTAGTTAAAAATCAATAAAGAATAACAGGAGTTCTCCAGAAACACTGATCATTCTTGTAGTGTTTTAGGAGTTACAAGGAACTTCTTACTTGACAGAGGAACAAGTACGAGAGGTGACTTTGAATGTAGTTTACTAATGGGGTAGAATGGAAAAGTTGCAGTGATTTTTCATTTCCTTTCTAATATATTAAAATATTACAGTGAATTTATTTTTATAACTTGATTCAGAATTATTAAACTTTATTTATACATAAAACTTACATAAAACATACATAACATAAAACTATTTTTTTGTTGTTGTTGCTTTTTAGAACAAGAAAGAAATTGTATATTATCCATGAAATGAAAAATGCAGTCCTTCCCCTCCTCTATTTTTAATACTATTTCTTTGAAGAACTCGTGCAGGGAAATCTGTTAATTGAAAATACTGACAGGATCCCCAGAAGGCAAAAATCCAACTGAAAATTAGTCTAAAGTTTTGCTGAAATATCAGAAGTTCCTGAAACTAATTAACTTCTTTTTTTGAATGCATGCTAATAGAGTGAAACTGTTCCATTCACCACTTCAAGATAGCTGAATAGTTTTCTAATAGATTTTTTTTTACCAGGAACTGTTATCTGATGAATATCTTGCCAGCATCACTCTGTCTGAATAGAGCTATAGACAAGTAGCAGTACTTAAGGATTTATTAATTAAAAAACCTAAAAGATTCCCATCAAGACGTGCATCTTCCTTTGTCTACCTTTCTTCTCTCTTTCCTCTTTTTTCTTTTTTCCCCTCCCCTTTTTTCTTTTGGGCAGGGAGCAGCTGTTTGTGTTTCTGAAGGACTGAAGGTCTTGCCTAGCCAACAGTTCAGTTTGAAAAGCAGCCTCCTTACTAGGTGCTGACGGCATGGGTCCTGTTGTGCTCCATGCAGAGTAGTTTTCCGCTGCACAAAAACTGAACTGTATGGCCCCTTGTTGTGCATTGCGCTGATCTCAGGGATGGAGTATAAATTACCATCTGCCACATAGCCAAGGCACCCAAAATTAAACCAAGTGTTGCATCAGTTGCTAATTTCTAAGGCAACATATGGAGATTTTTAAATTTACTTTTTGATCTCAGCAAGTGTGGTATTATATTGGGTTTGTGTGGCGGTGTTTTGGTAGTGGGGCAAGGGCGCAGGGATGGCTTCTGTGAGAAGCTGCTAGAAGCAGCTTCAATTCAGATCAGCCCCTGTCTGAGGCTGAGCCAATCAGCACCTCTGCCAATGATGCATTTACAAAGGGCACAGCGCATGGTGAGGCCCCAGCCCTGAGGAGTGTGCCCCTGGCACAGATGCCCAAGCCCCACCTGGCCTGGCACATTCCAAGCTCTGCTGCAGCCCAAGCTCAAAATCCAGGAGCTCTTCAACAACCTTCAGAAGAAACCTGCAGCAGAGAGAGAGGAGTGGGATGTGAGAGAAACAACTATGCAAACACCAAGATCAGGAAAAAAGGAGTGAGAGGAGGTCTGCTATAGCAGAGAATCCCCTGCAGCTTGTGGGGAGATGGCAGGTAGACCCACCTGCAGCTCATGGAAATTCAATGGTAGAACACAGAATCACAGAATCGCTCGGTTG
>NW_010162168.1:0-21222 GCF_000695765.1 Mesitornis unicolor | reverse complement strand
GCACTGAACAGCTCAGGTCCCCATGAGCTGTGGGTCCAAAGCCTGACTGGACAGCTGGATGGTCACCATAACCCCAAACCCACACGGGCTTTCAGAAAATGGTCCCGAGGCAAAACATATCATGAAGGTCAGGGCTCTCTGCTGCAAACCATAGCAAAGACAAGTCCTGATTGCATTTCCATTTCTCAAAATTGATTTTTTTTTTTGAAATAAAGTGCACAGTGAACATGTGGGACCAAATGCTATCGGATAAGGCTACAAATGAGACTAATAGGCCAAATGTCAGATTTGTTCCTCGTGTAGCTGCCGAGGACTCATTGCTGAATACAGTCTTTATGTAACCTACTTTGCTTTAAGGCATAATCCAGCCACCAGATGATTGGCAGGAGGAAGATGTCTTGTCTGCGGGGTGGCTTCTTTTTTCTGTTATAAATTTCTTTGGACCTTACCCCAAAGCATCTGGCTGTAGTCAGCATTTGAGATTGGCTAAAAGTCTGGTGGAAGAGGCAAAGCTGAGGTGTGGGGTTAATTAACTCCTTGGATTCTGTACGGAGCCCTGGCTGCCTGCAAAGATACAAATTGCTATTCCTTAAATTAAGATTCTGATTGCAAGCTTAGAAAAATCCCTAACTATTTCCCCATGGCAATTCAAACTCCCGTATAGCAATTTGCAGCCTGTTAACAGTAGGGTTGTTTTTCAGATTTGCTTTTCTCAAAACCACAAGGGCCCTGACTTCTGCAATGCAAGAACCAGGAGCTAAATCTCTGCAGACACCCAGTAACTCATGGTCCTGCTCAAGGATCTGAGTGCGGCTGCTGGCAACAACATCCCCTGCTCACTGAGACGTTGCAGCTGACGTTGCTGGCGCTTGCTTACCCCGGCCTTTGCTGTGCGTTAACTAAAATAAATTTATTTCTAAAGCACAAGAACTTCAGTGCAAAAATTGCTGCCTTTATCCTTAAGGCTTCCCAGACACAGGGCTCGGTCTCAGGTAGAAACCATTCCTCTCCAAACAGTTATGGAGGCAGAGTCCTGGAAGAAAAGGTGATTTAGCGAGATGAAATAATCGCGGTGTCATGAATGCAACCAGGATTTCCCTGTTATTACCTAACTGGCTAATTAAGGGGCTATTTTTTTATTAAAATTAATTCTCAACCTTGTAAAATATATGACTTAAAAAGAGGATGTACAGAAGTGTTTATCACCGAGGCCCTAAGATGCTAATTTCCCAATGTTATGACTTGTAATCAAGATTAATTTTCTCTGACTTATCCTTCAAAGGAAAGACTTTACACCAGTTTTGACATTTAAATTACCTTAGATTTGCAAGTCCAATGTTATCATAAATATTCATAGCCAAGAACTGAGTATTTAGTCTTTATTTTTTTTTAATTTTTAATTCACTGCTAAAAACCGGTTTCAGAACAAGCACAGAGAAATGAGGCACCTTTTATTCGGAGCACAGGGAGCATCTGCCTTTGCTACCCAAACAGTAAACCAAGACATTACGCATCTGTTTGATGCTGCTGTTGAACACATTTTGATGGTGAACCCATCCTTTGATCCTTTTCCTGATGTCTATTTGCAAAGAGCTGTTCTATCTTGCTCCAGGACTTCCTGAGAAGGTGGGTTGGTGTGGGATGGGGAGAGGGACAGGATCAGTCCATACTGATGGGTCCTGCCAGGGCAGTACCTGCACACGTCAGTCTCAACAAAGGGCAAATTGGCTTCCTAGTGAAACATTCTCCTCATTTCAGTGACTGACGACTTCTTCCATTTTTTATATCTGATACCTTTTAAAAGCAAATTTTACCTTTTAAAAGAAATTTTTAATTTATCTGGTGTTTTTTTCTCCCTTCAACAGGGCAGGGACAGAAAACTAGCAGTCTTCCTCTTCATTTTGCAAGAACATTTCTAATCATAAAAGGCTAATAACAACCCACAATTCACAGTGACCCCTCCTACCCTTCAAACAAATGATGTATTTTAAGCATAAGCACCTACTTCTGCAACAAGCCACTGCCAATGCTTTAACTAATGGAAGATGGCACAGGAACTCACCAAGATCTTTAGTTTGCTTGCTTGTTTTTCAGTTCAGCTCGTTATTTCAATAAAAGATACTTTACAAAATCATGCTTCACAATGGATGACAGAAGCCCTTCCAATATTGTCTATCTCTTCCAGTTGAAAAGAAACTGCTTGCAATGAGGGTCTAAACTGTCTGAGAGGTGACCTGTTCACTTGGGATCTGACTGTGGCCTTGGAAAGTGAACCCTCCAAGTTTTGCAGATGTGAAGAGGGGCATAAAAGATCTGAGATTGCAAGTTCACATCTGTCCCTGCCAAAAATACTGACGGAAGTAATCATGTGGTGGGGTAATGCTCCCAGTGATCAACAGCTAGGACTAAATTGAATGCCAGGACAATAAATTGAAGTTCTTCCAGATTCACTTTCCACGAAGGACCAGTCATGAGAAGGATGAGCATCAAAACTGGTGAAGATGAAGTTCTTCAGCTCTGAATTGTTTTGAGAGACCCCACTTGAGCCGCAGGGATTAGAGCAGACACCTAAGAAATCCCGGACTCTGTTCTCCCAAATAACTCATTGCAATGGAGGAAGAGATGCTCCTGTGTCACTCTGGTAGAAAAAAAATTACATCATCTTGATTTCTGATTCAGTAAAAACTGAGAGTCTTTTAAGTGACAAGTTCTCATAAATAATTTGATCTAATGGAAGATACTTTGGTAATTGCGATATTTTAATTTCAGCCCTTTAAGTGCAGAGAATCCTCATTAGCGCTCAGTATTCAGGCACCGCGATGAATTTTCATGGAGAGAGAATTGCATACATAGTGCTGAAATGGTGGAAATACGTTGAATTTATTTAGCATTTTATGGACAAAAACAATTAGTGATTCATTAAGCAAAACTGTCCATTGCCTTCTGGGTACAAGAAAGTTTTTATTATCCCTGGTTTTCAGGTAAATAAACAGAGACAGAAAATATTTCGATCTGATCTAAACCTCTTCTTCACAAGCATTTTCACAATTACCTTCTCTGTTTTCTAGCAAGCTTTATTTTTAAATGAAGCCTTCAAGTGACCCTGGGAAGTCTGAGTTTCCGTACCTCAATCTAACTCCCGTGTAATATTGCTTTGACTAAAGGCAATAAAAACATCCACAGGGAGCTGAAATGCCAGGCCGGCAGACTGAGTACACGCATATTATAAATGAATAAAGCAAAATTTAGATTTCAGGGAAAAAAGCATGCATTTTCACCAATGCAGAGGGAATTTGGCCTGCCAGTGATGTTCACGGCTGTTCAAAGGAATTTGTGGTACCTTGGAAAGGTGGCTTTTCTAATTGATGTGTTTTTAACTATGAAACCAAGTAATGGAAATTAAAACACCCATGTCCTCAATTATCCTGCAGGCACGGAAAGTGCTGAAGGAGGAGGAGCGATATTAAAGCGATATATGTGCAAGAACCAAACTGATCTCTCTCATGAAGCAATGGGTCACAAAGTCTGGGACAAGCAAGGCTCAGCAAGGGCAAAGCAAAAAGAGTGGTAGCACGTTTTCCTTGGCTGTCATCTTAAAAAAAATTAAGATTTAAATTTAGGATAAATTTCAGTGGTTTCAAAAATAGGTGTGAGCGCGGATGCAAATGCTTCCTTCATGTCAGATGCAGTTAAATGGAGCTGGTAAAGCTGGTGGGAAAGGGGAAGCGCTGATGTGAGTCATTCCCTCCGTTTAGCTTGTATTGAATTACCAGCTCAGGCAGGCATCACTTGATTTTGTTTAAGATAGAAATTAAACGTTCTCAAGACTCAGCTCCCTGCTGGGCTGCTGTTTACAATCAACACGTGAGTGATTGAGAAGAGGACAACCGCCAAGGCCAGATCTCAGCCTGTCCTGGGGATTTGCTGTGCATCACTATCGCTGCTGCCAATGTTTTCCTTTGGGGATGTTTTTGACACGCGGCTCCTCTGGCTCACACAGACAAGGCGCCGTGGCTGGGTTGCCCAAATCCACACATCTCCACACCCTACTGCGTTTCTCCTGCCTTCGCTTGTCTTCCTTCCTTGACTGTCTGAATCCCACAGGGTTTGCTGCTGGTTACCTTCCTTTCTCCCTCATCAGATCCAGCTCCATTTGATATTCTCTTTTTTATTTGTTCACATCACAGCTTCCCATCCTCAGCTTTTATTCACTCCACCTTCTATTTCCTGTGCTGCTTGATTTGGAAAAGCATGGCTACACTGACAGGGTTATCCCAACTTTGACCGCTTTATTGGATTCACAGCTCATATGGGGAAGCTGAGGTCACCCCTCCCTCACCCCAAATCCGTGGTCCAGGTCCTTGCAACTGCAGTTGCTACGAGCAGCCAAGGCTGTTTCACTCTGCAAAAGCTCTTTCAGGGCAACTGTGAAACCGCTGCCTCTGATGTTTCCTCTTTTTGCATGAAGAAATGGCTTTTCTTTGTATAAACACACACATTTCATACCAGGACCGGCTTTAATTCTAAAGGTAGAGTTCAAACCTAATTTGAGTGTGACAAGATGTTTCACGGGCCAGGAGCTGTCTGGGGCTCGTGGAAAAGGCATTCAGAAGTTCTGTTCTCGGTAAAGCAGGGATCATAGAGATGAATAAAAGGGATTTGTCTGATCTTTAATCATACAGTCAGTCCCCCAACCTGAGACCAGAAATAAAGAGCCTGAACTAAACATAAAGAGGGAGAGGCACCAGCCATTTGAGTCCTATTTGGATTATTGCATTTAGAGCCTATTAGAGACCTTATTAAATACTCTTCCTCCGGGATCTCCTTGATACACAAAAGGAAAAACGTTTGATCTTTAGCAGTGATGGAACAGGAGCAGACTGAAATAAAGATGCACTGGAAGACAGATACTTTAAATAAAATGAATCAAGAGAGAATGCTGAGAAGATCGCACCTCACTTTTAGGTGACAATATATGTCTATGTTTGCTTATTTATTATGCATTAATTAAAATGCTTAAAAGAAGCAGAACCTGACTCAGTGCTGATAAAGCCAAATCAGACATGCTTTGACTCAGTGCAGTGAGACAGCGAAAGCTGTATGAAAAATGAAACCTGAAGGATCTCTTAGGACAATTTAAAGGCTTTGTGCATTTAAGGATATTTTACACGCCGTCGTAAGGTAACGAAAAGCACAGAGATGGAGTAGATGCAGGAATACAAGTTATAAGAACAACTGAAAAATGTTTCTAATAACTGAAGCAGTCCTAATTGCCATGATGAAGTGAAAGAGCAAATCTTGTGCCCCTTGAAGTTTGTTAGACCTCTGTTGTCACCTGTGAGTAGCTGCTCCACACACCCTTGCTGCGAAAGGTCCTCTCCTACAGAATGAAGCCTCTAAAGCACAGGGTAACACACCGTGCTCTGGCTTCTGTAACTCACACAAGTCACCACGGTGAAGGCTGACACAGAACGATGGGGATTTACGAGCCTGAAGGTGCAGGACTCTGCTCTTGGTTAAGTATCCAGCAGTTACAGACAGTGAATCTTCTTCTGAGAATGGTGACTTTGGTGAAAAAGTGGATTTTTGGAAGGAAACGAAAAGCTGCTTGAGGATTCATGTTATAACTCAATACACAGTGTTGACAAAAACAAGGGGGGAAATGTTGAACTATTTCAATGTTTTCAAATAAACAGTTGTTTTCTCTCTGGAAATGCTAACACGTTTCATTTCAAAATACTAAATAAAGAAAACCATGCTGAACTTCTGCTTTATTTCAGAATTGTCCTAAGCTAAAAAAAATAAGAAAAAGATGGGTTATAAGCCAAAAATGAAAAAGGTGATTCACCTCAGCTCAAACCTGATGTTTTATTTGCAAATGAAGTGCTGTAGGTCAATCTCAAATTAATTGCTTTCTCATATCCCTGGTAAATTTCTTAACTCTTTATTTTTGGTTTGACCCAAATGCGTTTTTTTCTTTTGAAAATGAGTTGTTTCACCATGAAACCACAAACCCTGTTGTTCTCCCAAATGGAGGACGAACTTCTCCAGTGGAGAGTATGAAGAAGAAAAGATGTCTCCAGCCCATGAGTGCTGGAAGCAGGGATGTGCCTCTTGCCATGGGCAGATGCATCTCTATCATCTACGACCCTGCTCTTCCTGTGTCAGGCACTAAAGAGTGAATAAGAACAGTCGAGGATCAGCTTCTCCTGCCCCAGAGAGACCACACCACCATCTGGGGAAAGCCAGGACAGAGATGTATCACCCTCCTCTGCTCTCCAGGGCTATCTCTGTGTTCTGTTGCAATGCTCTGCTGGGTAATTTCATTAGAATTAGGCAGAAATATCTCTAGAAGTACATCTATGCCAGTGACAGCTGACTCCTTGGTAATGACAGCTTTAGAGACAATTATGACAGGCGATCGTTGAGCAAGAACTGGCATTTTTCATGAAAATAATCATATTGATGAAGCACAAGGACATTTTAGCTTAGAGTCTCCGGCTTTTCAGCCAAGCCCATCTTGGCTGACAGCCCTAACTACATCAGCCTGACCAACCAGCTCTGCACCGTTCATGCTCATGGCAAGCATTGTTTGATGTACTATCAGAATCTAATCAATGAAATCAGGCTGGCATCCCCATAAACACAAATACAGTGCCCAATTTAGGCGGAAAACCCACCATCAGATTTTGGACCTTCATTGGACATTGCAGGTGGATGGAGCAGGTCTCTATGGCCCCATACATTCACTCCCCTCCAGCTCTTCATACCTTCTTTCCATGTCATCCACCTGCCCTGATCTCTTTCTGGAGCCTGTTTATCCAACAGCATCCGATCTCCTAACGTCCCATCATACAGAAGGTCAAGATTTCTGCCAAAACACCAGTGCTTTTGTGAGGCTTAGTGTTTGGGTGCAGAAGCTGGGACTAGAAAACAACCTTATTTGCAGAGGTGAGCCAACAGTGCCTTCAGGATATTTTATCCACAAAAAAATAAAATCGAATATTGGAAGGAAGGAAGTTCATCTGGACTGAAACAAAGGAGGAGGGAACTGCCTTGGTGAGAGGCCTTGATGAGCCTGGGCTGTATTAAGCATCATAATTTGTACAGAATAAAACTAAGGACCACCATACTGCCAATGTCATTTGTGTGCTACTTAAAAAAAACCTTGTCATGTTACTTTAGCATTTTATTAACATTTCACAGCTCATTACAAAACCTTTTCTACATTATAATTTATTGGGGAATTTAATCTAATTTGGTGCATGTTGAGCCATATTGATGGATCTTTCTCTGCAGGGAGCATCAAATCTTTTCATTTTCCAGGTATCATCTGGCTAGGATTAGTCATTCTTGACATGGCATTTGCCAGCCAACAGATTAAGCTTTTCCTACTCGGTACAAAATATTTGGATGTTGTCTTGCAAGATTTAATTTGAAGTTTGCTGTGCACTCAGGCTCCTTTACTCCTGCAAGGAAGGGCTGTTGGTGAGGCTCAGAGGAGGTGGCAGGAAAGCCAACTGGGATTTGCTGGTGTTGGTGGGATGCTGCCAGCCCCTCTCCCAAGATAGAAGATGGAGCAAGGACCAGAACAGGAGAAAACTGGCAAATGTGAGCATGGCATTAACACCTAAAGACTCGCACAGCCACTGGGAATTACTGGTGTCAAGGGTTTATCCAGCAGTGTTCTTGCTTTAAAAAATAATTTCTTCCCCCTCCTTTTGGCCAAAGCAGTGATTGCTCTTCATTGGCTTAGACAGTGACAAAGTGAGATATTTTGGAAAGAATGAAAAAAAAAATAATATTTGGGAACATTTCAATTTCCCTCAAATCTTGCTTAACTTGCCTTCAGGATTTATTAAGGGCACAGAATTGTGAACAATAAAATTATTTCTCCGTGCTGGGAGAAGTAAAGCGGATTGTTACACACAGAGAGAAGGGAGCTGACTGCTCTCATAAATAAGTCAATGTGTTACTCCTGCTAGACTGGAAGTGCAATGACAGCTCCTCCAGATGCCGATGCTCTACTTCTCTGCGACCTGCGGTAAACTTCAGTTTGCTAAAAATACCCTCCAAAAGCACACGTGCTTCAGGGCTGCAGAAACACCTGGAGCAGGGGAGGTTGGAAAAGAGCAGACTCCAGCTCCCCACCTCTAAACTGACTCAAGATTCCCACCTCTGCTCCCATGTAATGTGCCCTGATCCCCATTGATGGTCTCGGCCATGGCTGAGGTGCTTTGTGGCTGATGGAGCCTCCCGGGGTGGTGTGGATGGATGTGATTGGCTGTTTTGGGAGCAAATCACGCCATATGAGGGGAGAAAGGGGCTGCTGAGCCATACGACATTATTTAGGGAGAAGATGACTTAGATGAGGTTTCTAAGAGGGATGTTCTCATCCACCCCCAGTCTCACTCTCCTCCCTCCCCTGCCTTGATGCACTAAAGAGAGGTGCATGGTGATGATAAAACATGTGATGAAAATTAAAGGAAATGGGAGATGGAAGCACATTAAATTCCTAATCAGATCTTCATTTTGAGATGGAAGTTCCCTCATTCCTCAAATTTGCAGCTCATGTGCAGCCAGGGCACATCCTCATCTCTCCCGGAGACGCTATGGAGGAGGCACATCAGGTGTCATCGAGACTCAGGCTCTTTCTCCTCTTTAATTTCAATTTGATGTCTGAGATACATAAAGAAAGAGAAAGCATGAGTATGGCAGGGGGATTAATACTTCTCTTTACCCACGCAGAGAATAAGGTACCAATCAACCACTTTGTCCCTATCTCCTTACTTAAAATGCAAACTAACATGAATGAAACAATAACGTTTTAATAAGATGGAAATAGAAAAGCTACAGGAGAATGATATTGTTGCAGCAGTCTGAGATCCCTGAGCCACATGTAGTTACTTTGATAGATAACACACTAAAAGGAGAGTCAAACACCACTGTTTCCACAACACTTTTTGCACCACTCTGTGTCTCTTCTCACTTACAGTGATGAAAACCAGGGACCGCGAGGGTGAGAAATGACTTTCCTTCCTGCACAGCAAGGAAAACCTTTTGGGGAGCAGCCCCCATGCCAACCCTTCCTGCCATGCTACCCGTCTCATACTACAAAAAGAAATAGAAAAACCAGCCCCAGAGCTCCAAACCAGAGGATGTCCACAAAGTGTTACAGGACATCAACCGTGATGCAGGAACATGGCCTGACACAGAGCCACGGTGATGGAAATTGGAGATGGGTCATGTCACCAGCGTGGCTCAGGTCCTCGGTCAGGGAACGGGGAGGAGTGCTGCAAGAAGCCCAGATTTTGGAGAAGCACAGCCCAGACCACACGACGTACCCAGGGTTTGGAGACGAGGCCCGTTGCCAACGCAAAATGTGTCGCTGTGAATCATCCATGCACCACTTTCAAAGTACAAAAGTGCTCCCTGAAACGCAGTAAAAAAGCACAAATGTTCTGCTCTCAAAAACAGAAATTCACTGACTCCTTCTTGAGCCAGAAATAGATAAAAAGGTTATGCAATTAATTTACTTTGAATAATAAGCATTTCAAAGCTATCTAAACAGCACTAATAACAGGGAAATCTCTGTTTATTTAATCAGTCTGGTTTTGCTATGGGATTGATGCTGGTGCTCCAGACAAGTTCGTCTCATTCGCCTTCAGACAATTTAAACACAAAACTTTACCCAACAGCTGGGAGAGGCTGGCAGGGCAGCAGCCTCGCTTCATGTCTATGTTACTGCCTTAACCATGTGCTGCTAAAAACCACCCCATTTTTTGTTGAATGCTACGCTGTGAGCAGAAGGAAAAGCTGGCAGCATTTTGTGAGTAAGTCTGGGAACAAGCTGGTTTCTTAGGGGTGACCAATGCACATTTCATCGCTGACTTGCCCCATTTCTAGCCCAACCAGCTTGGCTGGTGCCAGATCTCTGAAAAGTTGCAGCTAGAATTATAAATTAAAAAGCCATTCTTATTTTCAGCTGAATTTATTGTCTCCCTGAATAATAACTCCGCTTTCCTTAGCAATCTTTGCAACTCATTCTTTGTGACTGGATACAAAAGCTGTTTGCTATGAGATCGCTTATCTCCAGCAACGTTTCAATGGAATAGCACACAAAGGTATGAAAACTCTGTCAAAACAACCCCTGTCCCAGCCTGGAAAGTCATTTTTCATGGCTACTTCTTTAATGTTTGCTGGTAATAATATTTCTTAGGTTCATTCCCAGAAAGGGTTGGTGATTTGCTCTCCATCAACCTCCCAGGACACTGGGCACAGCCCTTCACCGCTGGTGGAGAGGTCTTTGATTGCCAGCCCTGTTCCTGGTGAATTCCTAGCAATTTCCCTATCGATTCACTGTCTGTCCATGATTTATGACAATAGATTTGTTGGTGTAACACAATAAAAAAGCACTGTAAAAGCAGCTTGGGGAGCTGATACGGGGCTGATGCTGGAAGCATAGGGCTCACCCAGCTCTGAGGAAGGAAACCAGCTTCGCCCCGCCGCAACACCAACCCCGCGTTTGGGACCGGTGTCTGTTTGTAAGTGGAGGTAACCAGGCAGAAAGACCCATTCTCCACCTGAGTGGTTTCCCCGCTGCCTAGACGCTGACCTGAAAGGCCCCAGACATGAACTGGCTCTAGGCAGAAGAGCAGCACCAGTCCTACAGGGACGCTGGCTCTGAAAAAGGGGTACCAGTCCATCAATGCAATGGCTCCATGCAGCACAAGCAGGTTTTGCAAACAAAAAAGGACAGAAATAGAGGGAAATCTGCTAACTGTTAAGGTTTTCCTTTAATGGAAGGCACCACTCTCCCAGAGAGGAAAGCTAGTCCACTGCAGAGAAGGAATTAATGCCCACAGAATTTTCAATTCTGTATCAACAGTACCTCCAGGGCACAAGGCAAAATAATCTCTGCAGCCAGATCAATATGCATGGCCTTAAGCAAGCTGCTCTCTGCCGTTTGGGTTGCTCAGGAAGGTGTTAGCACAAATCTGCGTGGAAAATCGGGGACTGCTCCCTGTCAGACACAGCCCCAGCAAAAACCATGCTGGTCCAGCCCCATCAAACTGGGAAACAGGGAAATCCAAACAAATCACCCAAACCTGCCCCTTCTCCTGACATGAGTGAAAAATCACCTGAATTTATTTTTTGCAGCTGAATTTGAAAGTACAGCTCTGATTTCCATCCCCAAGGGAGAGCGGTCCCTGTCTCTCATGAAAAGAGCTGGATTCAGGGGGAGGCAGGGGCACCGGCAAGGTGGGGGCGAGCAGATGTGGGGAATTTGGGCTCTCTGCTGGTGGGTGGCTTCTGTGCAAAGCCACAGCTGCAGTTGTGGAGCTGCAGTCAATGGTTGCTTTAACAGAAAACCAGTTTTGTTTTGCAGGCACAAAGGCTGCCTCTATCACTACGCAGCAGGAGGGATATAAAACTGTCATTTCTTGCCCTGTTTCTGGCCTTGCCTCTCTTGCTTCAACTTTTTACAGGCTGCCAGTGGGTTTTTTATTGCTTTGGGGTTTTTTGTTTTAATTGAAACTGAGTAAATTACAATTTTTTCCCTAAATAGCTGATGAGTTTAACAAAGTTTTCCATTATTTTGCAGGGAAGAAACCAGCAACCTTCAGAGCAGGAAACAGAAACATCATTTGAACTTGTTTTGTGCAAGAGCAAGGAGATGTAACCTCACAGAGAGGAGAGCAGCCCCCGAGAGACCTTAGAAGCAACTTTTGCCTGGCCAATATTTAAGGGATGGAATTTAGCACAGCACTGTATGGTAGGAAAAATTCTCTAGAGCATGCCCTGCAATTTTCCCTTTCCCAAACACTGTTGTTTTGAAGTAATAAGACACAAGCCAGCTTTATTTCTGACTATAACATCACTCGATATGTGGCTGTCTCTCCTGAAACGTCTCCATCAATAACATGGGGAGAAGAGGGAAAAAACCAGCATTCAGAAAGCAGAAGAATGGCATTGTCTCCCTGTGATATAGCCATTCCCTGCAGATCACATCTCTGAAACCCTTTTTAGAGGAGCTCAGGCTGGGCAGGGGCTGACAGGGGTGGGAGACCTCATTTGCTGGAAAAGATAGAGCTGGCAAGCGGCAATGCACCTGGCATCTCATTCCTGAAATAAATAGCTCCTGCCATGCTTCATCTTCCTTCTCTTTGCCTAGCACTAATATGAATGAGGTACCTTTTCCTTCTGATAAAGGAGCAGAGTAGCTCACTCTATGGATTTTCTTCGCAATGCCTGTACAGGCATGAGGCTCTCCCTGCACCTCCTCTTGCACTGCTCAGGATGGGAGCAAAGAAAATTCAATTAGACTTTCAGAGCAGAAAATTAAAAGCATATCCCAAAGAGCAGTGAACTTATGGGTTACTTTATTGCTGCTTTTCCTCAGTGTCTCTCTCTCTGCCGCAGCTCCTCTCTGCCTCTTGGAGCCTCAGGGATTACAGGATTTGTTTCCTGGCATGGCTTGGTTGGACCAGGACTGCCAGGCTGGCCCTGCTCTGCTGGGCTGCTGCACTGGGATACGCTTTCTGACCAGATTCCTGCATGGTTTTTTTTGCTGTTTCAAGGGATTTTTCCATCCCGCCCCTCTCCTGTGCTGGCCAGGAAGCCCCTGTGAGCTGCCAAAGTGGCGTGAAGGAGACCAAGTCTGAGGCAAAGTTTGTCGATTGGGTTAGTGACTGCAGTCCATTCAGTGTCTGGGACAGACACACCACCCCATCATCGTATCTTGATACCAAATACCCATTTGCTGGTCTGAACCTATATCTCCCCTTCCTTCTACAGTGCTTTATCACACCTCACGTACTTGGAGTTAAGGAACGAGTAAGTATAACAGTGTCATAAGCCCATGACTGATTGTGATAAAAAAATGAAACGTGGGCTTTGGGGAGGGAAACTCAATCCTGTGAGTTCCACTTTTGAATGAAATGAGTATATTAAAACGTATAAATTGTTCCCGTGAGGATAAAATGTAAGTACAGTCTTTCCAGGTGGAAGCAATAAAGTGGTGCGAGCAATGAGCTCAACTTTCCCAGTGGCTGCGTGAGTTGCATTTTTATAAGACAGGTTTGAAAAATTCACAGAATAGGAGAGAAAAGCAGGTTAATTTGGTATTGAACATCCTCAAATAGTTAGGGACTTCTTAAACAAGTTATCTGAGGGAACAAGGTGATGTGACAGTCCTAGCAAGCACTGAGACCACATTTATTTGTTTCAGCACCGCAGACCTACATTGCTCTTGATTCTGTTACCATTAATAGGATGTGGCACTGCAATGACTGCATTAATGAGCTCCTCGGAGTCCTGATCAAAAGTAGGGGTCTGCTGAGCTAAATGCCATATGGCATCAAAGCCCTCCTAGCTGATGCGCAGCAGGTCTTTGATCCACAGGTCTGGGTGAAGCTGCTAAAGCTGGGAGACCCCTTCCTTCAAGGTTAAAGGACAAAGATGAGATGGTCAAGGGACGAGGTTGCTCCTCCTGCTGCCAGACACCACATCAAGCCTCAGACAGCTTCCAGGAGCCCAGCAGGCTCTGGATGGGCACACCATCTGGATGTGCTAAGGGAGCATTTGCTGACATCTCCTTGATCTCTTCTGGAGGAGGACATCTCTCGAAGCCAGGTAAACCATTCGCTTCAAGAGTGCAAGTTGGCTCTAACAGCAGTGGCCCAAAATTTGTTCTTTATTATCTAGAGGGAGTAATAACTGTCAGGAGAGTACCAGCAGGTATTTGCAAAGGGAAGGGACAATGTTGGTGAAATCAGGCTGGATACCCAGTCCTAACTAAGCTGCCTGTTGCTCTTTTATATATTTAGGAATTCGCTTGGCAGAGACACCTGGAAGGTTTTATAAAGGGAGATTTACTGCATGAGACTCAGCGTCACATTCTCCAGCTCAGCTGTCACTCCAGTGCCCCCCCGATTTACTGATACTGAATGTGCTTCTCACTCTTTGTGTGGCTTTGTGGTTTAGAGGTACTCCCACATTTTTCATGAGCACTTTGCATAAAAGAGATGGTTTTTCTTCCCTTTCTGATACTGAACACTTTCTGAAACTGAAAGTTTACATTTTTCCTTTGTTTGTTTTTTTTTTCCATTTCCACTAGAAAAATCTCATCTCTTTGATTTCTGTCTTCAACTGACAATTGTCTCTAGTCCTTGAGAACTTAAAAGCTTCAAAGAAATCTCGTTGAACTTTCTCTCAAAAAAAAAATAGTTCAGTTAAAAAGACCTTGTTCACTCTATTATATTTTTTCCCTGGGAGAAAAAGAGCCCCCATGAAGCCCGGCAGTGCCCTCTCTGCACTGAGAACTATTGAAGTGAAAAAGCTATGGGAGATAAGAAGCAAATCTCACGTGTTCAAACCACCTGTAGTTACCAAATCCTCCAGATGCACCTTCTCCAAAAGGCAAGGATGAGAGCAGCATTCCCCAGCCATGTACAGCCCTGTCCTGCAGCATCGCCTGTCCCACAGCATCCCCTGTCCTGGTAGGAGCAGGGGGAGCCACAGGTCTGTGATACCCCAGGGCAAGAGGAGGAGGGTGGGCTTCCATGTACAGATGGCACCAGTAGGGCGCTTGCATATAGGGATATAAAATCGTCTCACTGCTATTTCCCTCTCATCACTTAATGACTGACACTTTGAATGCAGGAAAATACCGGGAATGAACCAGCAGCTCAGAAATTGCTGCTACCCAGGCAGAGTTTGTGCTCCATCACCATCACCACTTCTAAACCAGCCCCAAGCACTTGTTTCCTGAATAACTCATCAGCTCAACTGATTTATCATCCGCTTTCCTCTTTTTTAATCCCACACCTAGGATGCATTGAAGCTGCATAGAAGAAATGGCATCCATGGGAGGCGAAACGTGGGGGCTGATGTTATCGGAGCGTGATGAGTTAGCTGGCCTTCTCCCCTGGGAGCTTCATTTAAGGGAAAAAAAACCCCAAAACTTTCCAAGTGATCACACCCTCACAAAAACTCCAGAATGGACCTATTCAGCCCAGCCTGGGCAGGGGATGGTGCAGGTGCTTGGTGCCTGCAGCCAGGCGGAGGAGCATGGCCCTGTGCCCGTGTCTCGCTCAGGTCCCTTTCCATGGCAGGGCTCATGCAAGTGCAGTTGTTCTGTCCCTCACTTTCCAAGGCACATCCCACCATCCTCCAGGCTGCAGTCCTGCAGGATTCACTCCTCATCCATTGCCAAAGAGCAGCCCCTGTGCCAGCTGCATCCCGGGAAGAGAGGTGGAAGCAATGCCCAGCTGCTGGACCACTGGTTATGGTGATGCCAGACCAGCATTAATTGTGATGCAAAGCGCTCTTGGCTTGCATTTCCAAGAGGTGTGGGACTAGTGAGGACATTTGCCATCGTGTAAGGGAGTTTTAAAAATATCAACTCAAATTCCATAATAAAGGCAGCAAATTTATCACTTGGAGAAAGGCAGCTCTTGGTGAAAGCAGGAGAGCGGCTTGGCCAGGTCCCAGACATGTCCTTACAGAGGGTGATGGGGGCCACCAGCTGAGACTGGGCTGGTTTCTAATGGTCCCACCAGACAAGCATGTGCAGAAGCAAGGAATAGGCTGAGAAAGTTCCAAATTTATAATATTTATAATCCGCTTTTCTCTACCATGCCAGACTGAAGGTGCTGACACCTGTGAGAGGGATGCAGGGTACGGAGCTATGAGAAGGATGGGCATTGGGAGCACCTCCAGCTTATACTGGAGTGGCTATGCCGGAGAGCAAATTGGGAATGTAATAACCCAGCTTCATCTGCTCAGTGCAAGGGAAAAGAGGGATGTCAGCACTGGGGCTGTTGGGTTTGGCATCTAATGATATCTGCGGTAGTGACAGCGTGGAAGCCCAAAGCCCCCTCTGTCGCCAGCCCCGGCACCCGCGTGTCCCGCGGTGGGACACTGCTCAGCACCCGCGCCTTGGGCAGGACACAGGAGCGTTTCTAAACGTCAGGAAGCAAAAGTGCCATCTGTGAGTCTCGAGCAGATGCTGCACAGAGACGATAGCAAAAGCCTTTAAGGGAAAGAAGCGGGGAGGGGAGTACGGAGAAGACAATTAAATGGCTGTTTTAAATGATCTGGAAGAAGATTAAAGGCAGCTGCAGGTTTTGTTTTGTTTTCTTTTCTTTTTTTTTTCCTCCTGGAATCGGAACCACAAGATTACCTTCGTCTCTTCTGCCTTTACAAACTGCTGTTAAGAGGAAAACCTAGGAGTTAAATTGATCGGCCACATTTCCTTGTTCTTTAATTATCCCTCCAGCTGACATCTCGGGAAGGGGGAGGGAAAAAGAAAACAAGTAAATTAAAATCAATTGGGGAAAAATAGGAAGAAATTATGTAAGAACTGGCAAAACCCAGCAGGCCAAGTGGTTATGTAAAGCAATGAACACAAGAGCTTATTTAATTGAGATCTAGCTGCAAGACGGACCACAGTGTAAACGGGCTGGGATTAAGCAGGCTGGGCTGCGTGCGGATGCTGAATTAAAGCCCTGGGATCCCTGCACAGTTTGTAGAAAAAAGGCAGCTTTTTAGGGATGCTCACACCACCACACATGGGCGTCCCCAATGGGGCGGGTGTCTGTCCCCATCGCTGAGGGGATGGATCCAGTCACATTTAAACACTAACATCTTCATTTTCTTGTCTACCCGAGGGGCTGGCAGCACCGTGACCTGAGGGGACACCTTTCCTGGGACACAGTCCTGTCACAAAGGTGCCGATTTATGCCACCGGAGGGATTAGCAGCACCCAGGCGTGGGCTTCTCTGGTGGGCAGAGATCCTCTGTGTATGTACAGCCAAAGTAGTTTTATCTGCCAGGTCCATGGGTGGGATTTTCACTGCTGAGAGCTGTAGTGAGTGATTGAAAACAGTGTTATTACTAAAAGCCATAGTAGGAATTTGGCTGTGACCTAAGGAAAAGAAACCAACGTCAATTCCTCTAGACAGCATCAGTATAAATGCAGAATTCCTGAACTGAAGCCATTGACTAATCCTGGATATGATTTGCCAGCAAACCTGGAGAGAAGTCAGTCGTTTGGTTTTTATAGGTTGCTATTTTAATGTACTACAGATTGATGCTCATCGTGTTTATTTACCACAGATCTGCTGGTGGGCAGAGCCATGGCACTAACAACACACCGGTGCAGCAGAAAGCTCATCGCACCACCCCATCGAAGTGCTCCTCACTGGAGGAAAGCATAAGGGAGTGTTTGCAACACCGTGCATGGAATTAATAACTTCATTAATGCCTCCCGGACAAATAGGAACTGAATAAATGTCCTTGGAAGAGTGTGTAAAGGGTCAGTGAAGCATTTGGGACAGGCAACAGGAGACCTTGCTAACAGAAAGGGGTGCTCCAGGTGACCAAGGCATGGGCCACAGCGTGGTAATGGATGCCAAGAGGCCAGGCTGCACCTCACGTCTCCCAGCTCCAACACTTGCTCCTTCCTTCCCATCCCCTTCAGACCTGAGGCTTTTTGGCTCACTCCTTCAAAGGCATCGCAAGAAGAAACACCAGAAGAAATAAAGCAGAGGACCTCCTTGGGCAAGCGGGTGTTTCATGTGCAGTTATTTATTCTACAAATCATCTGAACTATGAGCAGACTTCATAAAACATAATAAACCAGGGATCTGGAGGGACAGGAGAGCAGCAACCATGTGAGGGTGGGCTGATGCAGAACAGAACCATCCAGCCAAACTTGTGAGGAGGTCTGGAGAAGTTCCCAATGTGCTTCCCAAAAGCTTGCCCTATCAAATGAGCAACTTGGAGCTGATAGAGCTGTGACAATTTATGGAGGCTCAGGGCCTGCTGCCATGTGTTTTAATAAATGGGTTCACACCAGCTGTCCATGCAAATGAAGCATTAGCATGTGTCAGACACCATCTACCCAGGCACTTGCCATAACTGAGGGGACATTTTGCAGAGGAGCCATCCAAGCACAGACAGGGCCATGCCAGTGGGACAACGCGCTGCTCTCTGTCCCATGCCACAGCTGCCCACCCCCAGGCTCCCCTCACACGGGTGCCCAATCCAAATCCCATGGGACAGGACATGCAGCGTGGTCCTGTTTTGGAGGAGCTGCCCCCAGAGCCACCAGCAAGGTTGGGGAGTTGCCAAACCCATGGGTACTGACCTGCAAATGAGCAGGGGAAACACTGAATTCTGCCTCGCAGCTCTCTTATCTGTCGCTGCCACAATGAGTAGCTTTTAAAACCTCCTCCAGCTGAAGTGGCATGGAAACATTAATTTACTCATATGGGGATGGCTTTAAGAGGTGTTTATGTGGGAAAAAAAAACCCTGAAATTGTCTGCAGTGTGTTTTAGAGGATGTCTGCCTGTTAAAGTGTTAACTAGACCTAAATACGGTGGCTATAATGGATTATTCTCGCTACCAGATCCCATGCTGATGCCAATATTCAAACCAGATGTCCCTGACTGACAGAAGTACCAGGCAAGCTTGGCAATGAAAAATATATAATAAATCAGATTTACAGCTACAGGCTGATTTAAACAGCTGCAAGGATAGTGATAAACAAAGCTGGAAAATAGCACTGTGCTAAAAAATGAAGTATCAGAGGCCACACAGAGGTTACGTCTTGATGGCACAAGGCGAGTTATGCAGTGCCTGGCCATATCCATCGCGGTGACACATGGTGACACCCTGAAGAGCATCTCCCTTACTCCTCTTCCCACTTACCATTACATGCTGTGCCGAGCAATCTGCAATTACTAGAAGAATACCAGTAATTACATCTTACAGTTGTTGCGGAGCTTAAGTGGTACGAGTTAAGTAGTATGAGCAAGAATCAAATATGCCAAGTGCTGTTTGAATACTTCTTTTTTCCCTTTATAAGGAAACCTGACTGCATACACAGCCTAGTTTCACTTGGAAATGTCCATTAAAACTTAAATATTCAAAGCAAATAGTGAGGGACTTTTGCAAAAAGAGAGATGTTACATTAATATGCTCCAATATTCATGCCAGGAAGCTTGTTCCAGTCCAGGGAGGAAAGTTTTCCCTCACTGATCCCAGCAGAACTGCAGCTCACGCTGGTTTTTCAGTCTATAAATGGTGACAACTGCTCTGTTCTGGGACTGGCTTTCAGTCAGTCAACAAATAAAACCTCTTGGAAAACTAATGGCTTCCAAAACAGAAAAAAATCCCAATTTGCTTCAGACAGTTTGCCAAACAGGAAGAGAAGTGAAATATGTTGAGTGATTTATTGCAAGTGATTTGCCAGCTCGAGCAAGTGCATCATTGCTCTGCTTAATTTAAAGACAGAAAGTGAGTGCAAAGAGATGCAAAGACCTGCTCGAAAGGAGCTTGCCTCCAAAAGACCAGAGCTCCACATTTCTGACCAGCAAGACCTTTGCGTGCCACCCTCCCCATCACTGCTGCCCTTTCTTTCGCAGGTCTGCCATTATTTGTCTTTTTTTAAACCTCTGCACAGCTTACACCGTGCAAATGCCCGCTCACATGCTGTGCGACCGCTTCCATTAACGCACTTCAGCCCTGACTTGCAGCTGCTTTGCTTATTCACTCCGGAGCCTTCCCTGGCCCAGGGCCCTGCTCCACTGCTTCCCTGTGCTTGGAGTGATGGAGTGAAGCCATTAAACACCCTTCCTATCTTCACAAATCCACTTGTGTAGCCAGATCCCCTGAGAAGTTTTAAATTAATCCTCTTTTTATTTTTAAATTAATTCACGAGTGAAATTATAATAAGACAAAAAATAGATGAGGAAAAGCCCCCAGGCAAACTTCATGTCCGCCTGCTTCTTACTTGGGTAAAAGGATAAGGTGTAGCCTTAATAATTGCAAGACTATAAAATATGTTGAGAATTGTTTAAACTGTAATCTCCAGAGACATTGCTAGGGAATAATCCTCTCCTTTTAGCCCTATCATGGCAACAATGAGCATCAGTTTAATCCTAAGAGGAAGACGACTGGAAATAATGCATTTCAGCCACATTGTTCTCAAATCAGATGGCTCGTGTCTCCTCAGAGAGCAGAGAATTTGCGTTAAATACACCAGGCTGCCGAAATCACTGACAAAATCTACAAAGCACCTACAGAGGAAATACAGCCCCCACCACCTCAAGATGAAAGTTATGTATCACAAGGGACCCCACTGCTTGTGTGAGGGGTGGATTTTTACTGAAGCAGTCTGGGGGCAACTTGGAGATAGAAGCCGAAATATCTACAGGCTCTGGGCTTAAGTCTAACTGCATGTACCCTCACCCACTTTTAGCAGAAGTTACCCTGACTTGTTTCCATTTGAGTTCCATCTCCCCTTTAACTGTGGGGACACCTCAAAAGCTTCAGTATACACAGAGTTTTAAATTCTAACTGGCCGCTGATTAAACCCACCTGAAATTCATGTTCAAAATAAAAGATTGAGAAGCTACTGCATGTGAGCCTGGCAGCAAAGGGACTATGCAGGTTGGTGTCTTGCTCTTTCTGGCTCTCCTTCCATGTCTCTTGCATTTTTCAAGTCTAATGCTCCAGTAAACAAATGCCTCAACCCCTCAGAGCCCTGGAGCGCAGCAAGTGTTGATGCTGAAGCGTTTCCACGCATGGGCGTGTTGGATTAAGCAGTGTGTGGAGACCAGCAACGCCTTTCTGAAGTCAGGAGCGGTCTGTTAGTTAAACCAGCTATTTCCCCAAAACAGCAAAAATCCCAGCCTCTGGCTTTGGAGATGCAGTTTCCTTCTGGATGCCTACACTACACCTTGTTCCCCAAACTTTCTGAAATGAGGATCTGTCACTACACAGAGGAAAAGGGCTGTGGATCCACCCAAGAAACTGGGAAATGGGGAGAGAAGGGCTTATTTCCCTCGATCTCGCTGGCTGCTTTCCAGTAGAAGGAAAGGAGACGCAGAAGATGCAGAGAAAGGGTGGAGATTTGGAGCGGGGAGGGGAGGAGGTTGAAGGTGAATTGCCACATTTGAGGAGGACCGGAGCATCCTCGGCTCGCGGGCACAGGGCAGAGCGGGATCCGGCGGCACAGGGGTTCTCCTGGTCCGGGACAGGGGAGGCTGCGGGCACCGGGAGAGGAGCTTCGAGGGGCCTGCCCTGGCCCGGGGTCGGATGAACCCCGCTGCAGGGTTTGTCCCGGTGCAGGGTCTCAGCCCAGCGCTGCGGGGCAGGAGGGGGTGCGGGGTGGGGGACAGCAAGCAAGACGCCCTCACCCCCAAATCCCA